>NW_020948392.1:1237557-1456449 GCF_900497805.2 Vombatus ursinus | reverse complement strand
CCCCTTCCCCTTCAATTTTCCTGTAGGGCAGGATAGATTTCTGTACCCTATTTCCTGTATTTCTTATTTCCCAGTAGCATGTGAAAGCATTTTTTTTAAACATGTGTTTTTAAAACTTTGGGTTCCAAATTTTCTCCCTTCCTCCCTCCCCACCCACCCTCACTGAAAAGGCAAGCAACTCAATATAGGCTATACTTGTGCAGTTATGCAAAACACTTCCATAGTAGACATGCTGTGAAAAACTAACTCTATTTCCCTTACTCCTATCCCGCCCCCCCATTTATTCTATTCTTTCTTTTGACCCTGTCCCTCCTCAGAAGTATTTGTTTCTGATTACCCCCTTTCCCAATCTGCCCTCCTCTCTATCATCCCCCTACTCTCTTGTCCCCTTCCCCTCCCCCATTTTCCTGTAGGGTAAGACAGATTTCCATACCCAATTGAGTGTGTATGTTATACCCTTCTTAAGTCAAATCCTATGAGAATAAGATTCACTCATTTCCTCTCACTTTCCCCTGGTTCCCCTCCACTGTAAGAGCCTTTTCTTTTCTTTTCTTTTTTTTTTTGTGAAATAATTTACCCCATTCTACCTTTCTATTTCTCCTTCTCCTAGTATAATCGTCTCTCACCCCTTAATTTTATTCTCCAGATATGACTCCTTCATCTTCAACTCACCCTGTGCCCTCTATCTATCTATCTATCTATCTATCTATTTATATCTATATATATGCACATATAATTTTTTCCCCTCCAACTACCCTAATACTGACAAAGATCTCATGAGTTACAAATATCATCTTTCCATGCAGGAATGTAAACAGTTCAACCTTAATAAGTTTCTTATGATTTTCTCTTTCCTGTTTACCTCTTCATTTTACACTTGAGTCTTGCATTTGAAAATCAAATTTTCTATTCAGCTCTGGTCTTTCCATCAAGAATGCCTGAAAGTCCTCTATTTCATTGAATGACCATTTTTTCCCCTGAAGGATTATACTCAGTTTTGCTGGGTAGGTGATTCTTGGTTGTAATCCTATGTCCTTTGCCCTCTGGAATATTATATTCCATGCCTTGCAGTCCCTTAATGTAGATGCAGCTAAATCTTGTGTTATCCTGATTGTGTTTCCACAATACTTGAATTGTTTCTTTCTGGCTGCTTGTAATATTTTCTCCTTGACCTGGGAACTCTGGAATTTGGCTACAATATTCCTAGGAATTTTCCTTTGGGGATCTCTTTCAGGAGGAGATCAGTGGATTCTTTCAATTTCTATTTTGCCCTCTGGTTCTAATATATCAGGGCAGTTTTCCTAGATAATTTCTTGAAAGATGACGTTTAGGCTCTTTTTTTGATCATGGCTTTCAGATAATCCAATAATTTTTAAATTCTCCCTCCTGGATCTATTTTCCAGGTCAGTTGTTTTTCCATTGAGATATTTCACATTGTTTTCTAATCTTTCATTCTTTTGGATTTGTTTTACAGTGTCTTGATTTCTCATAAAATCACTAGTTTCCAATTGCTCTATTCTAATTTTTAAGGAAGTATTTTCTTCAGTAAGCTTTTGAACTTCCTTTTCCATTTGGCCAATTTTGTTTTTTAGGGCATTCTTTTCCTCATTGGCTTTTTGGACCTCTTTTGCCATTTGGGTTAGGCTATTTTTTAAGGTGTTATTTTCTTCAGTATTTTTTTGAATCTCCTTTAGCAAGCTCTTAACTTGTTTTTCATGATTTTCTTGCATCACTCTCATTTCTCTTCCCAGTTTTTCCTCTATTTCTCTTACTTCCTTCTCAAAATCCCTTTTGAGCTCTTCCAAGGCCTGGGACTGATTCATATTTTTCTTGGAGGCTTTGGATGCAGGAGCTTTGACTTTGTTTTCTTCTTCTGGTTGTATGTTTTGATCTTCTTTGTCACCAAAGTAAGATAATATAGTCTGACTCTTTTTGTGCTGCTTGCTCATGATCCCAACCAATTACTTGAGTTTTAAACTCTTTGTTAAGGTAAAAGTCTGCTTCCAATGTGGAGAATGTACTTTCCCAAGCTTTGGGGGTTTGTACAGCTGTTTTCAGAGATACTTCTAGGGACCTGAAAAGTGTCAGTTCTTCCAAGGTGCTATGATAAGGGGCGAGGTGTTTCCTCTCCATAGCCATAAGCTCCACCACGCCAGCGTTCCTCCTCACCCCAGGACCGCCCCTCAAAACCGTGACCCAGATCCAAGCACAGGTAAAGCAAGAGATTCCTGCCTCAGCCCTGGCAAAGAGATCCTTGCAATCCCCCTCTGATCAGCCACCAGATTCCCCTTCAGTCTGTGGGCCGGAAGCTCAGAAGCCAGCCGCTGCCCTCGGGGCGGCTGAGATCTAGCTTCTTCTCTAACTGCAGTAACAGACTTTTCCCACTGACCTTCTAAGTTATCTTTGGCGTTTGTGGGTTGAGAAGTCTGGAAACTGCCACAGCTGCCGGCAATTCAGTCCTCTGAGGACTGCTCCAGGGTCTCTGCGGCCTGTGCACCCACACCGAACTGTGCTCCTCTCCCCACCCGGCACGATATAGCTTTGCGATCAGCCATCCAGATTGTCTTGGGCTGGAAATTTGTTTTATTCTGTTTTTTTGTGGGTTCTGCTGCTTTAGAATTTTTTTAGAGCCATTTTTTGTAGGTATTTGGAGGGGTTTGGGGGAGAGCTCTAGCAAGTCACTGCTTTCCTTCTGCCATCTTGGCTCCGCCCCCTTTTTTAAACTTTAAAAAAAATCCTTATTGATGTTCCTTTTTAAACGCTATTGTCACTTACCAATGATTCCTCCCATCCCATAAGAACTCTCTCTTTTAACAAATAGATGTAGTCAAGCAAAAAAAAAAAAGTCGACATACTGTCCATATTCGAAAATATATGCCTCTTTCAGTACCTAATGTTCACCATTAGTATTAATAATTAATAAATCCTTGCTGATTGATTGACCACCTCTTTACTGATAGGTGGGAGACATGCTACACCCTCAAGACTTCTAAAGTCATAAAGAGTCACTGAATTAATTAGGTTTCTCCAAATTTTCTCAAAGTTTTTCTTTATATCACTGTGGTCATTGGATAAATCATTCTCTTGGTTCTGCTTACTTTGCTCTGTATCAATTCACACAAATATTTCCAAGCTCTTCTGAATTCTTTAGATGTCTCATTTTGCAAAATATTTTGTGAGAGAGCGTGTTTGTTAAAAAATTCTGAGGCTGCAGATCCCATCATCAATTGTAGCCTCAAGGTTAAATGTCAATTTGCCTAGGCTATGCTCTCATACTTTGAGACCTATAAGGAAGGATCTGCACAAAGCAGACATCACTGATGGATTATTTTAAGCTGGTGCATCCTTCATGATCTCCAACACCATCCACTAGCTGTGAAGAACACAGCATTAGAGTGTCGGAGGTGGCGTCAAGAACTCTCCAGTCTTGGGGTCTTCCGATAGCAGTGGCTAAAGTCCCAGCAACCTCTCCCTTTGTTTTCAGAGGGCAGCCAAGGCAGAGAGGTTTACTGCAGTATAGTATACAGTACAACACCCTTAAACTATCATCTGACACAATAAAATGTAGGACTTAAGTTAAAAAGTTTAAGTTTTAATAATTTTATATGATGTACTGGATTTATGGTACTATAGATTTCATGTACTATGAAAAATTAATATTGTCTGAAATTAATGTTTTTAAATTGAGATGTTAGCACAAAAGCTCACAGAATTCTAGGGTAACACTAATGAGAAAAGTTGGATGACTAGGTGGTAGTGGTGGTGACTCAATGGCCTCAGACATTTATTAGCTGTGTGACCATGGGAAAGTTACTTAACCCTGTTTGCCTCAGTTTTCTCATCTGTAAAATGAGCTAGAGAACAAAATGGCAAACCACTCCAGCATTTTTCCCAAGAAAGTCCCAACTGAGGTCACAGAGAAGCAGATATGACTGAAACAACTGAATGAAAATGAGATGTTCATGTCACAGTTTAGAGGGATGATACAGACTGGTGTCACACCAGATGGGCAATCAAGGATGGGTTGTGATCTGCATTATGAGAAGGGACCCCAGAAATCACAGATCCATTTGAATATTGAGCATTTTTGAAAATATGAATATTGAGCATATATTTGAATACATGTAACACATGAGGTTTTTTACAGAAGAATATTTGCTTCAGAAGGTATAGTCATAAATTTATTCCCTTCAGTACATGGGACATTCTCCTTCTCCCCATCCCCTCCCTCCCCCACCCCTAGCCATCCCTCTTACCATTATCACTCTCTACAAAGGAGAAGAGGTTTAGGCTTATAGTTTAGCTCAGTTCCCGTAGAGCACATGCTAGTTCCAAGTCCAAACCCCACTCAGCCTTGAGTCCCAGGTACCCTACTTTCTCAGGGCTTCCATCGGCTGCATCATGCTACCTGCTATCCAGATTCCATGGTAGCCAATCCCTGTCTGACACCTGAAACTGAGGAAAACAATAGAATAGAAACAAACACTCCCAGGGCTAATTCTCAGAGCTGAGGTTAAAAAAAAAAAGGAAAGAAGGTAAACAGAGGTAGTCAAGTCCCTCCCTTCTCACTGGTTCAGTGCATGGCATCCATGCTGGGCATAGCAGAAAGGATGAGAGTAGCCACAAACATGTCAGAAAGGAGCAAGGTCAAAAAGATGATGGCAAAGAAAAAAGGTCTCAGTCAGTTTCACCACTTTGAAAGAAGAAGGAATTCAATCAAGGAGGCTACACCCACCCTGGTGGGATGGAATACAGAAGTCTTCGTGCTAGACAAATTGACCATGCTCAAAAGGTCCCTCAAAGGAAGCTCCATATTAGAACTGGGCATACCCAGAAGCCTAGTCTACATAAACATACATAGAAACCCACGACTAAGTAACAGAGATGCTAAGCAAATTTTTCTAATTAGAGATTGGAAATCTTGATTGTGTAAATTAATATCATTATAATAATAATTCTTTATCACTCTCCTTTAAATGTTTACCAGAGTTAAAAGCAAAGGTCTTGATCTTTCTAAACTGTGTTGTCAAGAAAGCCAACAAATCAACCAATAAGCTATTTTCTCTGATAGAAAATTTATATCAGATAGGTTTTGTTGTGTACAAGGTACTGTGCTGTATCAGATATATGACTTAGCCCTGCTCTAGAGAAGTTTATGATGCAGGTAGAGAGACAAGTGATTAATTGCCATATTAGTATCACAAAGGATGTAGATTATACTTACATTTAATTTATACAAATTAAATTCAAGCATAAATATTAGGGAGAAGAGGAGATAAGAGTGTGAAGAGAGACACAGATAGACAAAGACAGAAATAACTTCTGAAAAGAGGTGGGAAACCTGTGTCCTCGAGGTCACATGTAGCTCTCTAGGTCCTCAAGTTCAGCCCTTTGACTGAATCCAATCTTCACAGGACAAATCCCCTTAATAAAAGGATTTGTTCTGTAAAACTTGGACTTGGTCAAAAGGCCTCACTTGAGGATTTAGAGGGCCAGATATGGCCTCAAGGCTGCAGATAATACTAGCTGTCATTCCATGCAATCGGCAGATGCCCAAGAGTGTGCCTGAGATGGTATGGTATGAGTGAATCTCCCATTTCCTCAGTCTACCCCATTTCTCTGTCTTCATTGTTGTCATTGCATGAGCATTTTGATTCATTGAGGGTGATTCTAGAATAACCTCTTCATCAAACTCACAGAGAAAATATTCCTCATATGTAGGCTCATGCAACTAATGCAACTAACATAGTTTTCCTTTAGTTGTCATTGCCAATCTGCTAGAAGACTCTCCGACTTTTTCTTGTTCTCTCTTATCTCAAGGTGAAGCAGTAGAAGAAAGTTCTATGATGCTATGATCATCCTCTAATATAATCACACTTGCATATGACTATTTCAAAACTATCCCCCCCCATCATTAGGTTTCTTGTTAGCTAAATCTTTTTGTTTTCTTCTGAAATAAAAGACTGTCCAATGAGGTCCCAGTCCTTACAGCATCTGCAGTAATATTCCCTCCATGGATTCAGTTCAGCATGTGGAAATTTGATGAGCCAGTTCCCAGCCATCAATGACTGAAGGGCTATGGGGAACCATGTGGTAACAACCAAAGAGCCTGGAGGGTTAATGACTCTGTAGAAACTGAACCAGAACTGAGTACAAAGATTTTGAGCTCAAGAGCCCTCTCCCACTTACCTGGTAACTATGAGTGAGGAGGATGTCCAGGTCCTCTCCTTGATTTTGACTTTGCCATCATTTTTATCATGCTCCATGTAGGATAAATTCATCACCGGGAAACTCACCATCATAGAGATTGATTCAGTTTTGCTACCAATTAATACCCTTAGTTGCTTCTGCCTCTCTAATTAGAGGGCTGGAGGGCAAAGCAAAAATGCCTCTTTTTATAGAGAGCCCAAAATGTCAGCCATCTTTTTGTTATCAGCTGCTCTGCTCAGTTTTGACTCCACCATCATCTTCATCATGCCCCTGCACTGGATATATTCTGGCCCTCCTGACCCCCTCTTTTGAGCTTCCTGTTGAGACTTGTCTTTCCCCATTAGATTGTAAGCTCACTGGGGGAAAAGACTGTCTCTTTTTTTTCTTTTTTTGTATCCTGTAGCTTAATACAGCATCTGGCAAACAATTAGTGTTTAATAAATGTTTATCATATCATACCACACCTTAAAATGCTATTTAATCACTAGATATTATTGTTATTATTATTATTAATTTGTTCTTTCACCATTAAATATAATTTTCAGAGCAAGGACTATGGGTGTTTTTTGGTTGTTGTTGTCATTGTTGTTGTGCATATGTAGCTCCTTATTAGACCGATTGTTACATGGATTTTTGTAGTTTTAGTCTTTCCCAGCCTGGAAAGATCCTGAACCATAATGAAGTTTGGCTAGAGGTAGGAATTGTGAGAGCTGGGGAAACTTTTGAAAGCATCTCTCTGCATTGGGGGGTGGGATGGAGATGGGTGACAGGTGACTATAGGAGCAAGAAAAGTCCAAGCTTAAGTGGTGATTGACCATAAGCTGGAACAATGGGATATTTCCCTTTTAACTGATCTACTTATGGAATAATCTTCTTGGAAATAACACTAAGGGATGTGTCTGCCCTGAGAGATTGATGAAACTGGTGAGTTCTTCATTCTCCATTTTCCTCTCTGCTTTCTCATTTCCTGGCAACCCAGCATTATTCATTATTAAGCACTTTCCTCTTCTTTTTAAATTTTATTTGCTGCTTCTATTTTAATAATGGGCATTATCCAAAGGAAAATAAGATTTTTGAATTCCTTTCAGAGTAAAGGTCTTTGCTATGGAGGATGTGGATATGAGAGAAAAAGGGGGGAATTTCGTGCATATTTAACTATATTGAATTTGACTGTCAAAGAAGTCTCCCTTTCCAGACTGGAAGTGAGAGATCACCTAGGGGCTCATAGCTTTATCTTATTTCTTTTATCAAATATAAGGGGGGAAGACCACCACATGAACCTGCCAGGCATTGATCTTGACTAAAACCTGTAGGGTAGGTCACTTTTTTGAGGCAAATTTTAAAATATTTTATTGATATCTTTTGTTATATACTCATTTTCTGTGGTGTTTGATTCTTTGTGATCCCATTTGGGATTTTCTTGACATAGATACCGGAGTGTTTTGCTATTTCCTTCTCCAATTCATTTCACAGATGAGGAAACTGAGGCAAACAGGATTAAGTGACTTGCCCAGGGTCATACGGCTAGTGAGACCCTATTTGAACTCACGAAGATGTGTCTTCCTGACACCAGGTCCAGCACTTTGCATCACCTAACTTGCCCCTTCATTTTCTCTTCCTATTCAACAATTCCTTGATGATCTTTTACTCCTATTCCACTTTGGAGTTGCACATTGGTTATTGCAGTCTGCTCATGCCCAACGTGTACCTCTCCCTTGTCCTCTGTGTGATATTATTAATTTTTAGTTCTTCTGAAGCAATAATGTTCCACATCTGACAATACCAGTAAAACTGTAGCATTAAAAATTTAGGCCTTTATTTTCCATCATTCTTTGAGACATTTTACAAATAAGTTTTTTATATTCTAATTTGATGTTGCCTTTGGCAGCCAGATCTCTCCGTTTGTCAAGTAAGTTAGATGCTTGCTGGCTAAGGCTCTTTCCGGCCTCTTTTGGGCTCCTTTTTGTGTCAATTAATTTACATTGGTTAAACTTCTGGATGAAAATATCATAGTTGGCAGTGAAGTCACTTACCCATTTCCTGTATTTGATTTTCAATCACTTCTTTGAATAATTCAGGGATAAATCATTTCAATTGTACATTAAAAATTTTCTCATTATTATTCTTTAAAAAAAGAAACAACAAAGCTAATTCTTAACTTCATTGAGTTAATGGTCTGACTGTACACAAACAACTGACTCATGGATAAGGCCACATGAATAACAAGTCTTTTTCCTGTTTATCAAAATACAATTGATTTCATTCTATTGTATTTGGTGTTCACTAAATCCAGTGACTATTAAGTTTTTTTTTTCCTTTTTGAGAATTCATGGTACAAGGACATGAGACTTGTGTGTAATCTACAAATCTATGGACTCTTTAATTCCTTGTTCTTCATGCATTTTCATATATTTTCCCTCATCTTCACTTTTTCCCTCCTTTGCATTGAAGTCATCAAGCATTGGAGTGGTGAGTGTTGCTTTGATTTATTGGAACTTAATAAGTTCTTCGTAGAATTCCATTACCATTTCATTCTCAGTAACTGATACAGGTACATAAGCTTCAATTATTTTCAGAGTGGTCTTTCTTTTTTTTGAAAATTCTTATCATTAGTTTTACAATATATTATGTCCAAATGTTCTATGAAATAATATTTCTTGCTACTTCTGGCATACAATGTGACTCATTCTGCCATTTCCATTCTTTGCCTCTCCAAATAGGATCTGTGAGCCATTCTTCTCTTTGGCTGCAGATTCTCTTCTATCTTCTAGTTTTGTTTACAGAAAGAATTTCAAAGTTAATATGGTTCAGCTCCTTCAATAATATGACCACTCCTTAGTCATTGAAGAAGGACCTCAAATTTAGAGTAACAATTACTCAGTTGGTGCTTGATAGTGTAAAAAATTTTGATTTTTTTTTGCATGTTCTCCCTTTTTCCTTTTCTGCTCTTCCACCATCTCTGCAGAAGTGTAAGGAAGCCACATAGAAATGAGGGGCATTTGTTATTTTTCTTTGTTTCATGGGTTGCCATGACTACAAAAATTCATGGCTGGTCTTCAATCTATTGCTGAGACCATATCCAGCATTTCTAACATGGTGGAATCTGTTAGAGCCTGTGGTTCATTGGGGTATAGTCCATAAGAACTCAAGGTCACCTCAACACCACTAGGAAGCATTGTAGTAGTAGTAGTAGTAGTGGGAGGAGGAGGAGGAGTGTGTGTATGTGTGTGTGTGTATATGTGTATTTGTGTATTTGTGTTTATATTAACATATGAAACCTCCAATAAGAAAACTTCTACCAATGTAAATCAGCAGTAACAATTGACAGTCTTATAGAATTGTCTAGAGCACTGAGAGGTTTAAGTGTCTTGCCTATGGTCTCACTTGTGTGTGTGTGTGTGTGTGTGTGTGTGTGTGTGTGTGTATTTCGCAGAGGCAGCATGGCTTAGAATGTTGACCTTGGAGTCAGGAAGACGTGGGTTCAAATCCTGACTCCTGACGCTGACAAATATTAGCCTAGTGACCATGGGCAGGACACTTTACCTCTCAGTAGCCCAGATAGTACTTTAAGACTTTAAGTTGAAGAGCTGGTACTGAATTGCATTGTGTTGATTAATTATCAATCCTGAGAACAAAACCCCAAACTGCAATAAATTAGAAAGACATTTATAAGTTGTCTGGCAGAGCCAGAAGAAAGGCGTGGCCCTTCACTCCTGAGTGTTTGTACGTTTAACATTATATAGTATTCAAACAAAGGAACAAGGAAACAGTTGTCAAATTGACCAGCATAGAGAGTTTCCAGATAAAACCCATGGGTTGCTTGAGACGTATTTTGGGAGGAAACTCCTCGCTTCTATCTTCAGATCTGACTCCCTTGGAAGATTTTTTTGTGGGGTGGGGTCAGCATAACCTGGGTTCTGAGTTAAGCATTAAACAAATCTGTTCTCTTAGCCACAGAGGGCTAGGTTCAAACAATGCAATAAAGTTTTCCCACAATTGGTAGAAAGAGTTGGGAGTTCCTCTCACTAGTGAAATAATAATAATAATAATAATAATAATAATAATAAATATAATATCAGCATATATGCAAATATTTATATATCCTAAATCTTTATCTCTTCAGTTCTATTTGTCTATGTAAGTACACACATATAACTGTGCATAGTCCTCTCTGTTTGTGTAGGAGAGAGGTAGAACTAGATAGACAGGCCTGGGCCAGCAATTTCATCATCAAAGAAACTCTATTCAGTAATGAAGATGAGCAGCTTAGCTGTAATTTATAATCTTAGAAGGCACTGGCAGGATAAGTGACTTGACAATGGCCACACAGCTAGTTAGTATCTGAGGCAGGACTTGAACTCAGTTTTTCTTATTTCCAAGGTCAACCTTTCTATCTACTGTTGTATTGTTGTCCATTCTCAGTTGCGTCTGACTCTTTGTGGCCTTATTTGGGCTTTTCTTGGCGGAGATACTGGAGTGATTTGTCATTTCCTTCTCCAGATCATTTTACAGATGAGGAAACTAAGGCAGATAGGATTAAGTGACTTGTCCAGGGTCACACAGCTAGTAAGTATCTGAGATTTGAACTCAAGTCTTCCTGACTCTGGCACTCTATCTACTGTGCCACCTAGCTGCCCTTCTATCTACTGTATCACACTGCTTCTCTGAGATATTTCATTATCCCAATTTTAATAGATAAGAAAAATGGAGTCAAAGTCAGTATATTGAATAAGGTTTTACATTTGAGATCAGTAAGATCCCTGTCAAAAATCTCTCTTTGACATATGCTAGTTATATGACCATGGGCAGGGAGGGTACTTACTTCTGTGAGCCTCAGTATCTGCATCTGTAAAATGGGGTCAGGCTAAATGGTTCTGTAAGGTTCCTTCCAGCTCTAAATCTAGGATGTTATGATTTGCTTGTGGTCAATTAGCATCTCAAATGAATAACCAAGATGAAAATTACAGTTCCCACTTTCTATTTTCATTCAATTTGCTATTCTATGTAGTCTGTCTACTATAGTGACATGCAACCAGTGGTGTGCTAGAGCCATGCCCTGTAAGAACCAATTGTTTAATCTTCAGTGTGAGCACTTACATATTGGAAATTGATAAAGAATACACATTAGGGCATGATTTATTGTTTTATTGATTGTCTAGATTTAAGAAAGAGATGGAGAAAATGTTAATAATCGGTAATCTTAAACCTCTGTCGTGCATACATCTTTTTTTTGGGGGGGGGAACCACAGAACCAGTTGTTAAATTTTTACCAGCACAACCCCGAATGCAATAGAATGAAATTATATTTAAAGAAGTTTTTCATGAGAAATATGAATCTCCCTGTTCCCCACTGTCCTACTTTTGATCCAGTGCTTCTATAAACTAAGCCGCAGATGAGTTCCAAATTTTTGTTCTCCAACTAAACACCTGAAATGGGGGTGGGGGGAAGGGGGGAGGAAAATAATCTGTAACATGGTACATGTGACTAAGTGGGATCATGGAAACTTGATAGAGTAAATCCAGGCACCTTCCATTGCAAGCTATAAGGAGGACGAAAACTTCTAAAATTGATATCTGGTGGGAAAAAGGGTAGGAAAAAGGAAGAGAGAAAGGGGAAAACAAAAATAGAGCTCATTTCCATGAGTGATTGTGTTTGCAAATTTCAGTAACTGGTTGGATTTAGTAAGAATTAAAATGGAAGTATTTGTTCCTTGACTCTAAAATTACTTTCCATCTTCTATTCAAATAAAATCATTCCCTGTTAGGTAGTTTTTCAAAGAGATCTAATTTGTAAATAGCCTCACATGAATATAACTGAAAAAAAATGTATCTTTTAATTTCATTTCAGTGGAGATAACAGTCTATTCCAGTGGTGGGAAACCTGTGGCCTTAAGGCCACATATGGCCACGAGGCCACAGGCTCCTCACCCCTGGTATTCATTCAACCAATATTTATTAAAAAGCAGCTATGTGCAATATACTATAATATATACTGAGGCGGGGCCTAAGAACAAGGGCATGATACAGCAATAAGCAAATCAAGGTCCCTATACTGAAAATTTTCTTTTAGAAAGTTATCCTTTTTATTGTGAACTTATTTATCAAGAAACAAGCAAAAAATTTTCCAATGTGCAATTTCTGTTAAATATGGGTTTTCTTAAATGTATATAGCAAAATAGTATATATATATATATGAATATGTATATGTATATATACACACATATATACACATACACATAAATATATACCCTTTTATGTATGTATTTATATACTCAAACATACATACACACACTTTTGTTAGCTTTTCTGAACTTTTTGTTTTCTTTTGTCATACAAGGAATTTCTGAGTTGGTGATGAAAGGGGATGAAGTATAAATATAGATTTGATGAAAAATATGGATCATGACCCCAAAATCTTTGACAATTGCAACAATTGAGAAATCAAATATTAGTCTTTTGAGGTCAGAGTAGGAACAAAGCACCATTAGGATGTCTGTTTAACACAAATAAAATTTCAAGACTTGACCTTAACGGGAATATTATACAGTCATTTTATGAGATGGACTTCATTTTTTTTGTTCTGACTGAATTTCATACTTTTAAAGATCAATTACTTCTCTGAAATTTAGACTCTTAGAACATTTTTTTGGGGGTGGGGTGTTGGCACTAGGAGGTCAAATGATTTCCCCATGTTCCCAAATATTATATTTGCCGGAGGAAGTACTTGAACTCAGAACAACCAGACTCAAAGACCAAGTACTCATCTACTATGTCACACAGGCTCTACTGGAGTTTTGGTACCATGTATATCTTGCAATTCAGAAGACAGTGTGTCTGTTGACTTTAAAACGCAATCTCAAAAGACTACACAACCTAAGATGTATGACAAACCTCCTTCCTGTTCTGTGACACATGAATAATTCAGGCCTATACTTCGTTGAAAGTTGTTTTCTTTTTGGGTAGCCTTAATTTTGGTACCCATGGCTATTTTTGTGTGTAACAATTACATAAGCAAAAGATAAGGCCAAAGACTAAAAGTGAGTCATTCTTGTCTTGGATTAAACTCTAGTTTATGCTGCATAACATCTTTGTCAAGTCTCTTGTTACCTTTTCTTCACATTTTAGAATGAAGGCTTGTCTTAACTTACAAACAGTATGTTTATAGCATAGGAATGCTCAAGGTCAGACTATCAGAACTCCCCTTTCCATTCTGATACCCCAGCCCCTTCTGCTGCCACTGAGGATTTCTCTTTTCCCCTGATATAGGAGAAGCTTCCCTTCATCCTCACCGATTTGGGCCCTGAGGAAGCCCAGGATAGTTAAACTGCTAAGTTCATAATTTTCCATATGATGGTTATGATCTATAATTTTAATATATTATGGATCAAATAGCCTTTTTTAGGTTGAAGTGGAACCGTATAACAATGTCTGTATGAGAAAATATATTTTGGGGGCAGCTAGGTGGCGCAGTGGATAGAGCAATGGCCCTGGAGTCAGGAAGACCTGAGTTCAAATACAGCCTCAGACACTTGACACTTACTAGCTGTGTGAGTTTAGGCAAGTCACTTAACCCCATTGCCTACAAAAAAAAAAAGAAAATATATTTTGATTTCCAAACAACTGATTAAGGAATGAATTTTGGGATTAGCATTGTCTTGAATAAATTTGGAAGGAATATAAATCATATGAATGATTTTTAGATAAATATACAGGGCTTTGCAAAATTTGTATTTCCTTTTACACCTATATAAACCTACATTCAAAGTGAAGTAGAATAAGAGAAAGAAATAAGAAAAACAGTTAAGTGAACCTTTATAGTTCTAAAACCTTATGTGAAGTTCTTTATAATTCTAGAAAAGTAGCAAAGAAAATCTGTGTAACTCCTCAGTAGAAGGACAGATATTTACAAAAGAGGTTGAAAAACAAATCTCAGCTTTCATCTATGAATGGAAGTATTTCTGGCTTTTAAGTAAAGAACAAATACTAACAGCTGCCTTTCATTAAAGGATCTCAATAAAGAAGAATGAGTCCAACTCTTTGAGAAGATCACAAAATCTATAATAGAAGAAATAGAGGCCAAATAGCTTCTAAAATTGAATACAAGGGCCAAAAGAAGTAGTCTTTCATATCATCAGAACATCGGAGCAGTCTAGGTAAAGGCACTGAAATACCTCTTCCTTTTTTTGTTATATAACCAAAAAAAAAAAAAACCAAAAAACTTGTAAACTAAGGGATTGTCCATCAATAGCCTAATAAATTATGCATATGAAAGATGTAGAATATTATTACCCTCTAAGAAGTGCAACGGTTGAAAGAAATCTGCAAAGGCCTGCATGAACTGATACAGACTTAAGTGAATAGAATTAGAAGAATAATTTATATGCTAACAATACCATTATGAAGAAAAACAACTTTGAAAGAAATAGGAATCCTGATCAACACAATGACCTACCATGATTCCAGAGGATTTGGGATGAAGTATGCTGCCTACTGCCTGACAGAGAAGTGATTAATGCAAGGCGCAGAATGAGACATTTTTAAATATGAACAATATGGGAATTTGTTTTGTTTGAATTTATATGTTATAAAGATTTTGATTTTCTTTTTTCTCCATTTGGGCGGGGAGATAGAAGGGAAGGTGAAGTTCAATGATAGAGCTGCTAAAAAGAAAAAAAAAGAGGAAAGGCTTATTAAAACATTTTTTTATAGTTGCATAGTAAGGAACAAAAGGAATGCCGGAAGGAAATGCCGATAGGCAAGCTTTGAAACTATATGTTGAATTTATTATGTGTTTGAAAAGCATCTGTACATAATAGAGGTCTACAGGTTCATGTACAATCTTCTTTTTATTCTGCTTTGTATATGTAAATGTTTCTTTTATTTAGTTTTGGTTAAGTTTAGAAGGGAAAAATGAAAAGACTGTGTCCATGTAACAATCTTGGAAATAGGAAGCTACATTTAATTGGCTTTATCCTTCCCCTAAGGAGGTACAAAATATTAATTCTCTACCCCTCTTCCTTTTCATAGTCAAATAAAAAAAAAAGAAAAAGATTTGATTTTTATGGCCTCCACTTTCTCTCCTCCCACTCCCTTCTCCACTCCAGGCAATCTGGATTCCTATCCCAAAACTTAACCAAAGCTGCTCTTTTGAAGATGACCAACCAGCTCTTAATTGTGAAATCCAAAGGCTTTTTCTCAGCATCTTTCTTGACTTCTGCAACATTTGACACTGTTGACCACCTTTTTCTGAGTACTCTCTTCTCAATTTTTTGTATAACACTCTGTTCTCTTACAACTTGTCTCGTCTTATTTTTTCCCCTAAGTGTTTGCTCAGTTATCATCCCCACTTCTTTTTCCTACCCATGTGTGTCTCATAAGGCACTATTTGGAGTTTTGCTTTTCTTTCCTCTCCTCTGTTACAACCAGATAGAAGAAGTACATAGTGATGGATCATAGAGGCTGCATACTTGTAAGAAATGATGAGACTAAGGGTATGAGCTTCCTCATACCCTTTTTGTGGCTGAGTTGAAGTGAAGGTTTGAGAGGATATTAAGTGGTATAATGTAGTCCCTAAGCAGTGGTTGGAGTGGAGAGGACTATGGGTCATGGCACTGCATTCAGTGAAAATGATGGAAGAGGGGGCGGCTAGATGGAGCAGTGGGTAGAGCACCAGCTCTGGAGTCAGGAGGACCTGAGTTCAAATTCGGCCTCAGACACATAAAAAAACAAACAAAAAAAAAACCTCACTAGTTGTGTGACTCTGGGCAAGTCACTTAATCCCATTTGCCTCACTAAAAAAAATGATGGAAGAATAAGCTGAGAATTGGTAGAAAATTGTCGCCTTATAAGCTAAACAGAATGGACTTTAAAGGAAGAGAGATTGTGGCATGATGTTGAAGGGAGAGGCTCTTAGTGTTGGTCAGTAGTATGTCCTTTCCTCCTCTTGGTCCAAGATGTTTTTTTTTTGTTTTGTTTTGTTTTGTTTTTTTCTGTTTGGTGGGTGGAGAGGGATTTGAGCAATGTGTATCAAGTATTGGAGAGGGTAGTCAGAGGTGCAAGTTTCATTGATTGCAGGAAGATGGGAAGAGTGATAGAGGAGCAACAGAAATGAGTTTGAGATAGCTCAATGAATGAGAAGGGCCAAGAGGGTTGGGTATATAGGAGAGATAGGTCTGAGACGGAATGGGTGTAAGTGATCAGGAAGAGATAGCAGTTATGGTATATGCTATAAACCCAATTCATTGTAATCTAGCAAACATCTAGTAAATACTTACAGAGCATATAAGGCATTGTGTTAGGGTATGGAGATACCAAGGCAAAATGAAAAACAATTCTCCCCTCAGGGGGGTCCCGTGGGAGTGATGTACTACATAAATGCAATGCCACATAAAACTGATTCTGAAAAGCAATCAGGCTCATTTAAATTGGTAGCTGAAATTTTACCCTTTATCATTGATTTAATTTTAAGTCAGAGTATTAGCAATAGAAAAACTAAAAAAATTGAACTGCAGATTTTTACAAACTTCCCCTGATCTCAAAAGATAATTCTCTCCCCTCCCCTCCCCCCATTAGTAGCCTATCTTTTAGTTTTCTCCAACTTTTACTCTTTGGTCACTTTATTTTAGAACAAGGATTCTTCACCTTTTGTATGTCACGGACCTCTTAGCCAGTCTGGTGAAGGCTGGGAACACCTTCTCAGAACAATGCTTTTAAATGTTTAGGTAAAATGCATAGATTGCAAAGGAAGCTAATTATATTGAAATACAGTTACTAAAATAAAAAAAAAAAGCAAGTTTACACACCCCAGGTTAAGTACTCTTGTTTCAGAGGCACTAGAAAAGATTGTCTCCTTGACAAAGTGGAATCAATTCCAATTCAGAGCGAGAACATTGGATTGGCAGGTGACTCTGTTTTCTACTGCTAAGCTTTTTTTTTCTCTCTTTGCAATATTGTTAAGTGTTACAAAGAATGCCATTCATTTTGTCAAATTCTTCTCTTTGAATTAGAACTGCATGAACTTAGAGACCTGGGCTGATGGGGAATTTTCATTTTATTTTACTTTTGCAAAAGAACTTAGGAAGCAAGGGAATTGGTCCAAGGAGCTAGATTATTCATCTTCCGTCTCCGGAGATTCATTCCTGGAGTTCACCTCATACGGAGGATAAGAGAGGAAAAAAAGTACCAATTTACTTTGTGTCCCTGAGTCAGACACTGAATTGGGTCTGAAGACGAATAATCTTGAAATTAAAAATATGATCCCCAAAGCTTTTGACTTCCTAAATTGCTTTTTGTAATTACCAGAATAACGACCCTGTCAATGCAGTCCCCTTTCATGCTCCGTCTTTTTCTTTTCTTCTGCACTACATTTTGTGATTCTCATCCAGGCAATTGCCAGTTTACAACACTTTGTATCTTCCTCACCCAATTCTCTTAAATCTATTGTCTTTGCTTCATTCCCACCCTCAAAACACTTGCCCAAACCACTGGTGGCCCGGAGTATTTTGATTTCCTTCTTGTTGTCTTGCAGTTCTTCTTAACTTCAACTTCCTTTTTGGCTGAGATCTGAATTGCCAGTGAAAAATTAATCTTAAATGTATCACTCCCCTTTTCAAGAGTTTCCATTTTCACAAATGATCTATGCCCAGAGCAACATTTACCTGGAATAATGCCACGCCACCACTCCCCCACCCCCACATTTCCCATTAGCACTATTAAAACTGCCTCCATTTTATCAAATTGCTCCCCTCTACTCTTCATCTTTCTCCCTATAGTTCAAACAGGTCATAATCCTTGCCTTCACCTGTTAATGTTCCCTAATATCTTACCTTGAACTCTTGGCAAAAGTTCTCCCATGTCCACTAAAACACTTCCCTAATTTCTTCCAGAAAAAAAAAAAGAGTCAATGAAGCTTTCTAAAACACTTAGAATATTACTCCAATAACCTATTAATCAAAAATTACTCATTTTTCTTTGTGATTTTTGTTACTGTTTATGGACTTCTGTACACCCGTTGAGAACCTTAGGTATTTTCTGTATCTGGCTCTGGACTCCTGTAAGTTTTCTGTGTCTTCTACATTACATTATCTATGAAATAAAACAAAAGCTTTCTTCTACCCATCTTGTTACATTGACTATTGGGTGCCATTTTACTCACAGTTGGGGAGTTTGTTTCTGTCATGTGCTTCTGCAGGAAACCTGTTAATGGTCCTGATATTGCTACCTCTTACTATGGGAGAGTTCACTTTCAGAATTCTAATGTCAGCTCACAAAGCTATGAACCACGATTTGCAATCTCCACACGCTTCTGCCTCAAGGCCACTATTACCCATTCCTACAGGGAGGCCGTGGTACATGCACTAGTTTTGGCTTCCTTTTCTACTTCTTCCCACAACATGGGTCTGCTCTGCTGTGTTCCGGTCTGTCCTGTGTCCAGGGAAAGGTGAAGAGGAGGCCAAACTTTTTTTCTCATCCAGTGGAAACCGAGCAGAAACTGTCAATTTCCTCTTAACAATGCATCAATCAATGTATATATCCTTATTCTGGAAGGGGAGAGAGATGCTTAAATTAATCACTATTTGGGAAGAAACCTTGCCTTCATCAATTGCTCTTCCTCAATATTCTGATTTTTTCCTTCTTCAAAATGAGGATAAAATGAACTCCCCACATCACAGGCATTTTGTGAAGATGCGTACGTTTAGTTAAAAGATAACTGAGAGCACATCCAAGTACGACCTCTTCATTTAAAGGATAAGAAATGAGACCATAAGAGTAACACACTGCAGGTCGAAGTGTCAGAGCCAGGATTGGATTTTAAGTCCAGTTCTTTGGACTCTAAGCTCATTTCAAAACTGGTATCGTTATCTTTTTGCCCTTTTCTGAATTTCCCAACTACTGCGGAAGATACTAGCAGCTCCCCTACCTCCTCCAGTCACAGAGGCTAGTCACTGAGCTGTCATCCTCAGCTCCCCATCCCCATACCTAATCAGTTCTCAAGTTTTATCCACTGAAAAGCTCTCCTATATGCCATCTTCTCTACTCCGACACCGCCGCCGTTGATGCAGGCCCTCATCACCTCACACTGGAACTATTACAATAGCCTACCGGTTGGTCTCCCTGCCTTGTCTATCCCCGCTCCAGCACTTCCTCCACTCCCCTCTCAAATTGATTTTTCTAAGGCTCAGGTCTGACCATGCCGACCCCCATTTGATAAATTCCAGTGGCTCCCTATCACCCCCAGTGCCAAATATTAAATCTTCTGTTTGACATTCTTGGCCCCTTCCTCCCTTTCCAGTCGTCTTACACCTTATTTGCCTTGGCCCACACTCTGTGATCCGGTGACCCTGGCCTCTTTGTTGTTCTTCACATCAGACAGTCTCCAGACTGAGCATCTTCACTGGCTGTTCCCCATGACTGAAACTCCCTTCCTCCTCATCTTCACCTCTTGGCTTCCTTCAAATCTCAGCTAAAGTCCCGCCTTCTGCAAGAAGGCATTCCCCATCCCTTCTAACGCTAGTACCATCCCTCCGTTAATCATTTTTAATTTATTCTCTTCCTCTTCCCTCTCCCCATGCTGCGTCATTTGCATATTGTCTCATCCATTAGACTGAGAGTTCCTTAAAAGCAGGGACTGTCTTTTGACTTTCTTTGTATCTCCAGTGCTTAACAAAGTGCCTAGCATGGGGTAGGTAGGTAATAAATGCTTATTAAGTGACTGATTCCAGCACTCTTTCCACCACACCACATTGACTTTCGTGGTGCAGACTAGAAAGACCAAGAAAGAAAAGGTGATTAGGAAAGACGCCAGCATAGTTAATAACAGGAAGTTTGGGCAGGAGGACAGGACTTGGGGTCAGGGAAAATTGGCTGTTGATACTAAAAAGTGCTCAGGCCCAGGGCTGTGGGAAGCAAGGTAGTTCTTTCTTAAGTTATTAAGCAGGGAATCAAGCCAAAATCTCAGTCCCTGGAGCCAGGGCATAAGATCAAAGGTGCTAGGCTACTGAATAATATGGGTCTCTGGGCCTTTTAATTCCCTTACCTGGAGGCCTCAAATTGACCCTGGAAGTGGGAGGGCAGAGAGCCGAGTTTCCAGGTTAAGTGGCCCCAGCTGTGAATACTTAAAGACAAGGTGCTGGGCAGGTGATTATATCACACTTTTATTTAGAAGATTGTCCTACTTTTTACTCTAATCAACTACCAGTTCATCCCTTATAAATATGGGGGCAAGCTAATTTACTACCTACTACCAAATGTCTTCCAATTCTAGTTCCATGTTGCCATGTGGGAAGAAATAGATTTAATTTGTGTAGGTTCGATTCGGTAGTTTTAAAATGTTCAGGCTGGAAAAGAGCCTAGTCTCTATTGACTCAGTGACAACCTGGAGATCATTTGGCTCCTGCTTTTCCTCTGCACCCTATGGGGCAGACCCCACGCTCACTACCTACTCAGGGCAGATGGCCATGAAACTTGCTAGCAGTTACACAATGAAGAAATTTCTCAGCGCTCACCTTTCAGATCTCCAGGGTCACCCAGAGGGTGATCCCAGAGTGGTCTGGGTGTTCTACAGCAACTTTGTATTGGAGGGGAAGGTCAGGGCCAAGTGCAACCTTCTGGATAACTCCCCTGGAGCCTCAGACAACTTCATAATTGAGTTCTCAGAAAAGCTGCTGCTTCCCATTTGCGAGCTCCAAGAGTAGCTTTCCCATGGGTCATGCAACTGGTTCCTTTTCTCAGATGTCCTGAAGAGACTGAAGCTCTCCTCCCAGACATTTCAGCCCTGTTTCCCACACTTTGACATCATCACCTTGCCCATCGTGGAGTTCGGCAGGCAGGTGGTTTCCAGCCAGCTGCTCACCCCTGCCAAGAGGCCTGGGAGTCTGGGCTCCAGCCCCCTGGCCAGAACTGAGACTATAGAGCTGATCTGCTATGAGCCTGAGTTGCTGTAGCTCCTAGGGTTTGAGGTTGAATTCCAGTCCTGGAGCAGCTGACAGGCTTGCCCACCAGCCCTTCCCTTTCTCTTAACAGCCCCCCATCTTTTTTCAGACAGATGGCAGTGTGAGGCAATAATACAAACCAACTGGAAGCTGCCTTATCATTACCAGCATTAGTGACTGGAATCTTTGGGTTCAAATTTCCTCTAGTTGCAATGAAAGCGGGAAAAGATGTCTCCTTGGTCTCTGAAGATCAGATAGGACCCACAATGACTGAGACAGGTGATGGGGTACCCTCAGCTCAGCTCATCTCATCCTCTTTAGCAAGGGTGTCTTTGGTGCCTGGCCCTAGGGCAGGCTCAAAGATCGCTGGGCACTAGTAACCAAGTCCCAGGCAGAGAGTGGCAGACCCAGGTCCATTTGGTGGTGCCAGCCCCGGTAGAGAAATTAGAAGACTCTTTCTTCTTCTTTTTTATAATTTATTTATTTATAGTTTGCGTAATTTGCAGTCTATTAATCATAAGAATATCTATATACAAATGAAAAATAATAATATAAGTGAAAGTTCATTTATTACAAGTTTTTAGTAGGATAACAGCTAGGACTATTATGTAGCAAATTAAAACTTTTTTCCACACAGTTTTTGGTTCATCTTACAGCCAAAGCTTTCTAATTGTTTCTCTACAATTTCTAGCTTTTTGGTACTGTTCCTCATAGCTCATGACATAACCATTTTGGAGAATCAGGTCAATGTGGGCCATCATAGGGAATCACTCAGGAAAGACAAAACAGTAATTTTGAGAGCTCTGTCTAGAAGGTTTCATTAGGGAGTTACTAAAATATCCATACCCTTTGAACCAGAGAATACAAGCCATCAATAAGAAAAAAGTCTTTATATACTCCAGCTAATTCATAGCAGCACTTTTGTGATATATAAAAATTGGAAACAAAGTGGAAGTCCATTGATTAGGGAATCACTAAACAGATTGTAGTACATGAATGTAATTGAATATCTTGGTTCGTTGAGAAAAAAAATGAAGGGGCAGCTAGGTGGCACAGTGTATAGAACACCGGTCCTGAAGTCAGGAGTACCTGAGTTCAAATCCGGCCTCAGACCAAACACTTGACACTCACTAGCTGTGTGATCCTGGGCAAGTCACTTAACCCCAATGGCCTAAAAAAAAAAAAAAGTGATGAATACGGAGCAGTATAGAAAGATCTTTATGAACTGATGCAGAGTGAAGTCCAGAGCCAAGAAAACAGCATATACAGCAACTACAACAATGTAAATGAAAAGAACAAAGACACACCAAAAAATCAAAAGTAAATGTAACAAAATAATAAAGATCAAACAGGACTCAAATTAAAAAAAAAAACATATGAGAAGATATCCCCAAATGACTTCTTTTTGGAGGTAGGAGATACACAGGTGTTATACATTGCATAGGTTATCAGATTTTTTCAGGGTATCAGTTAGTTATTCTGACTTATTTTTCCTCTCTAAAAATACTATTTGTCATACGGAATGGCTCCCTGGGTGGGGGTAGGGAAGAGAAGCTTGGAATACCTATGGTGCTGAAGAAACAGAAAATATCCATATAAACATTAAAAAAGAAACAATTGAAGCATAAAGATTCATGCAGACAAAATGGAGTTGGAATACATTTATTCTGGCAAAGGTAGAAATTACAATCCCAAAAAAGGCAACAATTAAAAGTACATATAGTTAAAAGAGAAGCAAGGAAACTATATGCTTAAAAGCACCAGTGACAATGGTATAATATCAAATACACACACAGGCAAACTCACAAACACATACACACAGACACACTGAATGTTACAGCATGTAAGTATTTAACAGAAAAACCAATCAAGCTACACAAAGAAATAAATAACAAACTATAATAGTTGAACCAAGTTACCTATATTAGAAGTAGTGCTGGCCATTTGACGCCAGCTATCTAAACTCAGAGCATGTGCTTTGGAGAGCTAGAAAAGCTGTTATTGAATTGCCTTCTAAATTTAAGTGTTTTTGAAGATGAAATGTATTGTGATTTTTTTGGAGGCTTAATTGAAGGTGACAACTATACAGAGTAGAAAATCATTAGAAATTAATAAAAATGGTGAGAGAGGGTAAAAGCATGAGTGGTAAAATATACAAGGATATAGACTTCCGTTTTCAGAGAAAAGTGAAGATAGCAAAGGGAGAAAAGTCTTCAGGACTAAATTGCCCTACTGGACAAGAGGTAGCTTCATCTTTTTAGTCCTCTTTTGTGAGGTTAAACTTTCAATAACTTACAGTGCAGGAGTTGTATTTTGGTTGTCCTGAAAAGCTGGAAAGGTTTCAAATAGGAGCTGGCCATGGACGGTGTCTGTTGCTCAGTGACCAGTCTAGCAAAACTCAGAAAAGCTCATCACCACTAAATTGGCCACCACATACATGATGAATTTTGAGCCTCAGTAAATAGTGAAACATCTCCTAAGGTTGATATCTAAATTGGTAGTGGAAGGAACCACAGCTAGTGAATCTACACCTCCTTGGACCATTATACCCAAAGAAACATGAGGCAGAAGATATTTTCCTAGATTGTGTACTGGTACAACTTCCTGGACTGACTGAAAACAATTGTCCCAATTTCATCTGCTTTTGGTGCAAGGAAATAAAAGCTTTAATCCTAGACAAACAAAAAGTATTCTTGCAATGGTTTATAAAGCTATACAGATGTGCCATGAAATTTCTCAATAGAAGCTCTTATTTCATATCCTTCTGATCTGACCATGTCACCCTCCCCCACATAATAAAAGATCATGAATGACACCCTGTTGTCTCTAAAATAAAATTCAATTTCAGCTTGGCTTTTAAAGTGCTCCACAATCTGGCTCCAATCTACTTTTATGTTATTGTTTGATATTTTTGCCCTTAATGTACTCTCCATTCAAGTCAAATCACTTTGCTACATGTTTACTGCCAAGAATGGCTCAGTTCCTCCTTTAATGGCTTAGTATGGGTGGCTGCCAGGTCTAGAATATGTGGCCACTTTACTTTCATTTCTGGAAACCCAACTTATGTCTAAACTCAACTCAGATGTCACCTTATGTATGAGGACTAGCCTGTCCTCCTTCCTCTTCTACCGACGAATTCTCTCTGCCTCCTGAAATTACTTGTTATTTACTTGTACACATGTATCCTATCTTCCCTAGCCTCCAGATAGCTTCCTAAGGGCAAGGAATAAGTTTTATTTTTTTTCTGTGTGTCTCTAGCTTCTAAGACAGTGCCTTGCTCATGGGAGATATTTAATATATTTTTTTTAAATTTAATTCATTATTGAAGAGCAATGACATTTCCCAACACAAAGTGATCTAAGTCTAGCAGGGTTGAAGAAGCATGGAAAATATCACATATGAATATTTTGGGGAATTTTGAAAGTTTTAAAGGCACTTCACACACATTATCTCATGTGATTTTAATTTTCTCATGCTCATGTAACCAAAAGAAATTAGAAGTGAAATTCAAAGCCTTCATGCCTGCCTTCAAGTTCAGGGTACTTTTCACTCCCTCATACTACATCAGTTATTGAAGCTGCATAATTTTAATCCATCTTCTATCAAGATTGAGTGCCATCTGGACATAATACATACCAGGGAAGTGACAGATCCACATAAGCATGTGGATTCAACAACAATAAGTGATCAGATTTATAAAGTACCTAAAAACAGTTGTTCTGCTAAAATATAATGAGCTTGTTATTGAAACAATTACATTGTCATTCTGTGATGACATCCTGATTCATCTGTGATGACAGCCTTAATTAAAATGTTTGCCTAAACTAATTTTAATTCTACCCAGTACAGTGATAATGAAGCATAAGCCTGATTGATAACCTTTTCTTTTTGACTCATCTATTAAGAGACTCAGTTCATATTTTTGCTGTGGGGTGGAGTTATCCCTTAAAGTTAAACTTTTAGGTGAGAAACCAAATATTACTAGCTGAAAATTCCTCAGAGTTTGTGCAACATATTGAACACCCACAATTTTTTAAAATTTTATTTTATTTTCAGTTCCAGATTTTCTCCTTCCTCCCCTTTGCCTATTGAGAATGTAAGAGTAGAAAACTCATTACAAATATGAAGTCATGCAAAACATTTTTCATTAGTCATGTTCAAAAAGAAAAAAAAATATATGCTTCTCTCTGTACTCTGAGTCTATCAGTTCACTATTTGAAGATGGATAGCATGTTTCATTCATGAGTCCTTTGCAATTTTGATTGGTCATTGTGTTGATCAGAGTTACTAAGTAATTGACAATTAATTATCTTTACAATATTATTATTATTATGTAAATTGTTCCCCTGCTTCTGCTTATTTCACTCTGTATTAGTTCATATAAGTCTTCCCACGTCTTTCTGAAACCATCCCCTTCATCACGTCTTCATTTTATTTTTTTCAATTATATGTAAAATACTTTTTAACACTCATTTTTTTAATTGAGTTCCAAATTATCTCCCTCCTCCCCTTTCCCCTCACGAGAAGGCTAGCAATTTGATATGTGCTGTGCATGTGCAGTCAAAGCAAAATATTTCCATATTAGTTATGTTGCAAAAGAAGACACACACATACACAAAAAGGTAAAAATGTATATGCTTTGTTTTGCATTCAGACTCCATCAGTTCTTTCTCTGGAGGTGAATAGCATTTTCCTTGTAAGTCCCTCAGAATTGTCTTGGATCACTGTATTTTTGAGAATTGCTAAGTCATTCACAGTTGATTAACATATCTGTTTTGTCTACAATGTTCTCCTGGTTCTGCTCACTTTACTTTGCATCAGTTCACGTAAGTCTTTCCATCACCCCATGCTGCCCTTGTAACCCAGGACTGCCAAAACTCATGAAGTTTATTTTTCATGCGGTTGTGTGTGTGCGTGTGTGTGTGTGTGTGTGTGTGTGTGTGTGTGTGGGAGACAGAAACATACACACACAAACACAGAGAGAGAGAGAGACAGAGACAGAGAGAGAGATGGAGTGGGGTCTGCTTCCTGAGTGTCCTTCTCAGTGCCTCTGTTCATTTCCCATCCAGGCAACTGTAGTTTTATCATAGTTTGAAAGCTACTAGCTCTGGCCCAGGAGATTAGCTCCTCTATTTAACCAAGAAGAGTGACTCTCCTTTCCACCCAGGCTGTGCCATGTGGCAAGCTCATTTTTCTCGCTGAGTCACTCTCTGATGTGTTGGCCATAAGGAAGATTCTTGCTTTTTATATATCCTGATTCAGTGTGATTTTATGTGGTCTTTTTGACAATTTAATTTATATTAAAAGATTTAGGCAATCTAATCTTCTCGCCCCATCCCCTAAATTTCCTCTTCTTCCTGAAACATAGAGGTTATAGGAGATTTTGAAAATGACTTTTGTTGTAGAGTGAGCCCTAGAAGGCAGTGACTGTCTTTTGCCTTTCTTCATATCCCCATCTGTTAGTACAGTGCTTGACACATAGTAGGTGCTTAATAAATACTTATTGACTGACTTATTAGTGAAGAATATGATGAGGGGATTCAATTAGTGCTAAGTCAACTTTGAAAAGCATGCCCAAGGGGTGGTTTCTTAATTTGCATCATTTTAAAACAAATTTTTCCTAACTCCAACTAAAGCAAGACATAAAATGTCTATCCAATTTAAATTGTGTTTGGTAGAAAGCTTGGTAGGTGTATTTGACATCATTTTCTTTTACCCTAAATTAAGTATAAATTCCTTGTTGGATTCACAGAGAGAAAAAAAATAAATCACTTATTTGCAGAATCTATTATTTCCCATCGAGTAACCTGGCTTATATGGAAGTTCTCTCAGGACAAAATAACAGTGAATTCTCAAATCTCTACTCAGAAAATTACTTTAAAAAATCTTTAAATGGGAGATCAATGAAAATAATACACTATTGTTCCCATGAATAAAAAAGGAAGGCAATTCTCACGACTTCTCCTGAAGCAGATTCTCTTTTTTCCAAAATGATTAATCACAATTCCTCCTCTCACTTATGATAGCAATGCCCTGATCTCAGAAGGGCTTGGGAACATGATCAGAGTACATTCATTTCACAACATGCATATGCTTGAAAGAAATAATATTTTAAATGAACCTTTTAAAATCCCAATGAACAATATTGTTTGTTTCTGGAGATTCTTCACTGGTGGGGCTTGCCTGGATCTGTTTTCTTTGTTCCTTTTCCTATAATAACAGATGAACACATTGAAGTAACCATAATCCTTGATGTACACTTGATTTAATAAAGACCTTGTTTGCATAGGGTCTTTGGATAGTGTTTACCATTTTGAGTGGCTATGAGGATGGTTTACTCTAGATTAGAACATGTGAGATTAAAAAACAAATTCATTATTTCCCTCATTTAACCAACATTTATTAAGATATTGCATATTAACATGGATAACTCCTCCTCCAGGCACTATACTTCTATATTTCTATCTTTTTTTTATCAAGACATTTACCAGATATAAACCAAGTGGCCACTTTGGGGACACAAGTATACAGAAAAGTAAACACAAAGTATGTACTATGTAAGACAAAGCAATTTCCAAAGGGGACAAGTGTTAACAGGCAGAAAGGAGGAAAGATCAGGAGAGGTTTCATGTAGGATGTGACACCTGAGCTGTGTCTACAGGAAATCTTATAATTCCAAGAAGTGAAAGTGAGAAGGGAGTATATTCTAGACAATGGAGCCCATATAGGCAAAGACACAGAGGTAAGATATAGAATATCATGGGTGGGAGCAGTTAGTGGGCTACTTAATGGGAATGAAAAGGTCATGAAGAGAAAAAAAAAGTATGAAATGAGAATTAGCAAGGTGGGTGGGATAGATTGTAGAACCTTTTAAATGCCAGGCTGAGTTTTGCATTTTATGCTTAGGGCAAAAGGGAACCCTAGAGATTTTTTGAGTAAGGGGAGTGACATGGTCAAACCTGTTTCAGAAATATCAATTTGGAAGGTATGTGGGCTATTCTGAGACAGATTCTTGTAAGGGAAAGGACAAATTCACCTTTTTCTGCACTTAATACACCCTGTGGTCATGAGTACATGGCAGATGAAGAGATAAAAGATTGCTTTGCCATATAAACAAGTAAGCTTTGCACAGAGGAAAATCTTTGTTACTCAGGAAAAGCTGTACCCTTTAATCCTTGTCAATCACCTGAAATGTGTTGGTAACAAAGCAGGAATTCTGCCAGGTTTTGTCTGTCTCAGTATCATGTGCTGGAAAAAACTTAAAATGCAAGTCCAACTGATGGTGGTTCAATAGCATCAGTTTTTAGACTGTTGCAAGTTGCATGTGCTCATTTGTATGACTCTCAGATTTTTTTGGCTAGTTGTGTGGAAGTATACTTCTTAAATTACTAGACAATAGAATAATAATATTAGTAATAACAATAGCTAGAATTTACATAGCACTTTAAGGTTTGCAAAGCAGTTTGCAAGTAATATCATACTTTATCCTCACAACAACCTGGGGAGGTAGATACTATTATTATCCCAACTTTACAGCTGCAAAAAAGAAAAACTGAATGGTAGAAGACCAATCCCTCCCTTTTAAAGATATGCTGAGTCATTGATTTTTCTTACTCACTGGCCAATAAGGGGAATTGCTTCTTCATCCCCCGAAGTACCCTTCGGTGCTGAGTCACACATGGCTGTCCTGAAACAGGGAGTTCAACATTCCTAAAACACACTAGCACCGAGCTAGCACACATGGTGAGCTGAGATTAAGTGATCTGCCCAGGTGTCACACATCAGTGCTTAACTTGGTGTTTAGCACATAGCAGGTGCTTAATAAATGTTTATTGATTGACTGACACAAATAATAAGTGTGTGAGGCTGGATTTAAACTTGAGCCTTCTTGACTCCAGGCCTAGCACTCTAAAGACTATGGAAATTTTCTTGTCTTATCACTTTATTTTACAGATGAGGAAATGGGCATACAAAGAAATGAAATGACTTGTTCAAAGTCACAGAATTGAAAAAATGACGCCAAGTATTTCATGCTAAAACCAGTCTGGTCCATCCTAGAAGTGAGACAATGTTAACATACACACAAGACAAGCTAAATGGAGTAGGAAGGAAATGAAGAACATATTCAATTTCTTCTAAGCTCATCTATAGGAAACTGCTATATGTTTGACTTCTGTGATGGACATTTTTTAAAAAAGAATTTTATTCTGAACTTAAGAAATAAAACAAACATTTCCATAATACAGTAGAGTAGAAAAAAGATGATTGTACATGAAACTGCAGATCTATTATGGACAATGTGCTATTCATTTTAAACATATAATAAAGTTATCATGTACTTTTCTTTTTTTTTCTTCTTTCTCCCCCCCCAAGATGGCTACCATTAGACACAACATATGCACACATACACATACACATGTAAAACCATTCTATACATCTATTTATGAGTTCTTTCTCTGGATGCAGATAGCATCTTCTGTCATATGTCCTTTGCAGTTAATTTGGGTATTTATAATAGTCAAAATGATTTAATCACTCAAAGTTGTTCTTAAAACATGTGTACAACATTCTCCTAGTTCTCATTTCACTCTCCATTATTTCATGCAAGTCTATCCATGTTTTTCTAAGATCATCAAGCTCATTATTTCTTATAGCACAGTAGTATTCCTTCACAATCATATACCACAAGCTGTTCAGCTATTCCCCAGATAACTTCCATAATAGTAGTGAATCTACTTGGTGAGCATAATTATCTTTCTTTTGGACTGTACTTACTTTATTGATCAAAGTGTTTTAGAACAACATTTTCTCTGTTTTCTACATATGTAATAGTGGACTTAAATAAGGCATGTGCAGAGTTTCCCTGTCTCCTTCTGACTGATCATGTGTGCTAACTCAGTATTTACGTGCTTTCAGGATGACAGATTGACTGCCCATTTTGGTACTGCCATATGTGACTCAGCACTGAAGATCACTTTAAGAATGCTGAAGCAATTCCCTGAGTAGGGAGAGTCAGTGACCCAGTAGATCTTTAAAAGGGAGAGACCAGTCCTCTGTCATTCAATTTTTTTATCTGCAGAATGTGGTAAGACACTTTGAGCTCCTTTCTATGAAGTCAGGGGTGAAGAAAGAAGTGAACTGCCCATAGATGGGCAGCACAGTTCACTAGCCGCCATGTGGTCATAAGGTGGTAGTGGATAAAGCATTTGTACTTCTTAGTAGAGCATGAGACTGGATCTTACAACCCTATCTACCTCTTTTGTTTTAAGTTCCTTTCCTAAGTATGGAGGATTAAAGATAGACCATTCAATGGTTATATTCCAAGTTTGTAGGTGACCTCATATATGTCAAAGGTCCAGTGTCCAGTCTAAGATCCTAGGTCTAGCTAACTGGAGACAGGGGACACTTCTGCATTAAAAAAGATGATCAAGAGAAGGAGCACAAATCTTAGCCAAAAGACAAGGAATTTGAAGGGATAATGCAGAGTCAAGATAAAATATAACAGAATCTGTATAGTAGTCCCACAAACTGGTTTATGTTCTAATGAGTTTAAAGTCTTAACCTCTTGGGAGTATAAAAATAGTTAGTTTATATTACTGGATCCTGTTTAAAAAATCCTTCTATGTGAATTTTTTTTTGTGTGTGTGTATAAGCATTTGTGTATTGGAAATAAATACCTGTCCCATATTTGAGTCTTATGGTAACTTGAGTACTTTTCCATGATCCCCCTTGGGGTATCCTAGATAAGAGTCATAATCTTAACTCAAAGTGCATATTACACAGGGCACTGTGGTAAGGGATCTAATGAGTACGTAGTGTGAGAAAAGGGAACCTAACCTTTGTCACTGGAGGCTGGCTCCCTCCAGGACTGAACCTGGTCCAAACCAAGCATGTGGATCCAGAGAAGAGGAGTCCCTTAATGGAGAGGGAGTGAGCACAATGTCCTAACCCTTGGGCCCAGTAGCAGTTTTTATTGCTAAACTTATCGCAAGTACACTGCTATTACTTTGAGATATAACATTGGAGGAGAACCATTAAGATAGTTTTTTTTCCTACCAAAATAGTCTTCATACTGAAACAAACCCAGGAACTCTATGAACACAATTACAAAATGCTTTTCACACAAATAAAGTCAGATCTAAATAATTGGAAAAACATCAGTTGCTCACGGATAGGCCAAGCTAACATAATAAAAATGACAATTCTACCTAAGCTAATTTACTTATTCAGTGCCATACCAAACTACCAAAAATTATTTTATAGAGCTAGAAAAAATAATAACAAGGTTCATTTGGAATGACAAAAGGTTCAGAATATCAGGGGAACTAGTGAAAAGAAATGCAAGGGAAAGTGGCCTAACTGTCCCAGATCTTAAATTGTATTATAAAGCTACAATCCTCAAAACTACTTGGTACTGGCTAAGAAATAGAGTGGTGGATCAATGGAATAGGTTAGGTATGCAAGACACAGTAGTCAATGACTATAGTAATCTACTATTTGATAAACTCAAAGATCCCAGCTTCTGGGATAAGAACTCGCTTTTTGACAAAAACTTATTGGAAAAGAGTATGGCAGAAAATAGGCATAGACCAAAATCTCACACCATATACCAAAATAAAGTCAAAATGGGTTCATGATTTAGATATAAAGACTAATACTATCAGCAAATTGGGAGAGCAAGGAATAGTTTACCTGTCAGATTTATGGAGAACAAAAGAATTCATGACCAAACAGGAGATAGAGAATATTACAAAATGCAAAATGGATAATTTTGATTACATTAAATTGAAAAGTTTTTGCACAGACAAAGGCAATGCAACCAAGATTAGAAGGGAACTAGAAAACTGGGAAAGAATTTTTACAAGCAGTGTTTCTGATAGGGCCTCATTTCTAAAATATATAGAGAATTAAGTCAATTTTATGAGAATATAAGTTATTCCCAATTGATAAATGGTCAAAGGATATGAACAGGCAGTTCTCAGATGAAGAAATTAAAGCCATCTATAGTCACATTAAAAATGCTCCAAATCACTTAATTAGAGAGATGCAAATCAAAATAACTCTGAGGTACCACATCACACCTATCAGATTGGCCAACATGACAAAACAGGAGAATGATAAATGTTGGAGAAGATGTGGGAAAATTGGAACACTAATGCATTGTTGGTGGAGTTGTGAAATGATCCAACCATTTTGGAGAGCAATTTGGAGCTATGCCCAAAGGGCTATAAAAATGTGCATACCCTTTGACCTGACAATAGCACTTCTAGGGCTATATCCCAAAGAGATCATACAAATGGGAAAAGGACCCGCATGTACAAAAAATATTTATAGTAGCTCTTTTTGTGTTGACAAAGAATTGGAAATTGAGGGGAAACCCATCAATTGGGGAATGGCTGAACAAATTGTGGTATATGAGTGTAATAGAATACTATTGTGCTATAAGAAATAATGAGCGGACAGACTTCAGAAAAACCTGGAAAGAGTTGTATGGACTGATGCTGAGTGAAGTGAGCAGAACCAGGAGAATGGTGTACACAGTAACAGCCACATTGTGCGAGGACTAATGTTGATAGAATTAGCCCTCCTCAGCAATGCAAGGATCTAAAACATCTCCAAAGGTCTCATGATGGAAAAAAATGTTATCCACATCCAAAGAAAGAACTATAGAGATTGAATGCAGATCGAAGAATACTGTTTGCTCTTTTTGTTCTTCTGTTTTGTTTTGTTTCCTCTTTCTAGTGGTTACTCCTATTGGTTCTAATTCTTCCTTACAATATGACTAATGTGAAAATATGTTTAATAGGAATGTATATGTATAGCCTATATCAGATTGTGCACTGTCTTGGGGAGGGAGGGGGAATAGAAAGGGAGAAAAAATTAAAACTCAAAAGCTTATAGAAGTGATTGTTGATAAATCAAAATAAAATAATAAAAATTAAAATTAAAAAAATAAAAATAATCTTCAAAAACAGTAAGCCAGTTAGATCTTGTAATCTTTACATTAGCTAGTCAATTATGTGACTGTCAAGACATGGCCTACCATAGAATATCATTTATGAAAATGTTTTTATTTCCTTTTCAAACCTTCAATCCAGAATGCACTTAAGATATGTGTAGATAATTCTGGTAAAAATGTGGATATAAAAAATAGACATTTGATTAAATTATCATTAATATTCTCTAGGCACCTTTTTCTTTTATGTAACAATAAAGTGTGAAACTTTCCTCAAGAATTTATTATTATTCCCTCTTTCAAATATGTTGACTTTTTGCTTATTTCTGTTAGATTTATCCCCAACCCTGAAAGAAAAACACTGAAGTCCTACAATTGATTGTGTTACTAACTATGCCTTTTGCAATTCTGTTAGTTTTCTTTTGTGTATTTGGTAGCATTGTCATTTGCTGGATATGTATTCAATAATAAATTTTCATTGTCTATAGTACCTTTAAATATAATGTAGTTTTCATGTATACATCTGTTGACAAAGTGAATTTTTATTATTGCTGTGGCTGAAATCATTATTACAACTCTGCTTTTTTTTTTCTTTTTTTGCAGGGAGAGGTCTAAGGTGGGGGAGGATATCTTATTCTACTGCAAATTTTGTTTCAGACCTTCCATCATTCTGTATTTGTCTTTCTAAAAAAATGTCCTATATATCCAGCAAACTGCTGGATTTTGCTTTTTTATTTATTCTCTTTCTATTTGGGGGGTTGGTGATGGAGGGAACAAAGTTTATTTCACTTATATTCAAGGTTATAATTGTTAGATTTGTAGTACTGAACATTCAATTTCTTTGTATTGATTTATTTTTCCTTCCTTTAGGCCAGCACTTGGTCACTGAAGTCAATTTTATTTACAGTAACTTGATTTCAGTATTTTTTTTCCCACAGACTCCACCTCTTCTCATTTACTTCTTTATTCCAAGTTGCTGAAGTTTACTTAAATTCTGTTTCTTTGTTTTCATCATTTCCTCTGCCAGTCTAGGTAAGAATTTAGTTCATAATCCTCTATACCCTATATAATCTATCATTTTATTTTGAATAATATTTCATTATAGTACCTTTTGGTGGGAAATTATTAATTTGTGTAGTCCCATGTATTATTTCTTCTTTATCCTAGTTTAATCTGAAATATAGTCACCCATTCCTATGATATACATACATATTTTCAAATTATTCTTTCTATGGTCCTCATGTAAGGAAGGATTTCTATAAGATAAAAGGTCTGTTCCTCCTTTGTCTTTTTCAACTATTTGTGTAATTACAAATCTCTCCCTCCTTTTTTTCCTATCTGTTGTTTGTTTTCAATTTTTTTTTGCAAGGGCCTTTTTCTGCTAAGCCTTACTCCCCTGAATACTACTAATTCATGAAGAAGGCAGCATGGAGTTATAGGTGTCACTCTGCATTACAGTTCATGGGACCAATCCTATTCAAATCCCCTAAACTACCTGAGTGCTCTCTTCCCACCTTGAGATCTCTGTGCCTTCTCTCTGGGGGTGGGATTCCATATCTCCTGAGGTAAGACGTGCTTCTGGATGTGGCTTCCTCAGAGAAGGTAATTTCATGAAGTTCTTACTCTCATTGAACAAAACTTGTAAAGATGTCCCTTTCACTCCCTCTACTGCGGAAACCTCCTTTAACACTCCACATTATATCCTCTTCTAGAATGATGCCTATTGTTGACTTACCCCAACAAAACCCTTCCCCTCCTTCAACTTAACTCTATTCTCCCAAAGCCCAGAGGTAGGTCAAAAGACAGAAGGGATTATTTTCTCCTACCCTCCCGTCTCCTCCCCTCTCCTCTCTTTTCCTCTCCTCTTCTCTCTCCTTTCTTCCCCTCTTCTTTCTTCTTCTTTCTTCTCCAAATGAAACCAGGAAGGAGTGTATCTCTAATTTACCATGTCTTTTGTTTTTACTCTTCTCACCTAAATGGTTTATATTTCACCCCTTCAAAAAAAAGATATCGATTCTCTTATGAGGGAACCCGAGTTCCTTTGCAAAATATTAATTCAGTTCTTTTTCCTTCTCTCTTGTATCTATTTTAACCCACTTAAATCTTCTGTATGGAAGACCAGCTCTGCACTGTTAGATCATCTCTCCACACAAAGTGGCTCACCATCCCTATGGTGGGTTTACACAATTTATAAAGTTTCTCCTCTTGTAGGATGGGGTCAGACTGGATCAGTACTATAATTTGGGGGATAGAAGTCACTGGAACCAAAACTCAAAATGAATGCTGGGGCAACTAGGTGGTGCAGTGGATAGAGCACTGCCCCTGGAGTCAGGAGGGCCTGAGTTCAAATCCAGCCTTAGACACATAACAAATACTTCCTAGTTGTGTGACTCTGGGCAAGTCACTTAACTCCATTTGCTTCACTTGAAAAAAATGAATGCCAGCTTGGTAGGCTGTATGATATGAACTTGATAAAACTGGATCTAGGGTGCCTGTTAAGTCACCCTTTGCCATTATTTTAGTAGACTTTATATTGTATGGTGTATCACATCTTATTACTTCAATGTTTACTAATATATATCTGGTGCATTCCTTCTTTTGTGTTGGCATTGTATGGGAGTTATGCTTTCATGCCCCTCAGATGCTTTGAGAATTAACCATTCAATGCTTCCCTGCCCTCCTCTCTTCAAATTGTTACTTCCAGCATAGACTTCTATTAGTCTTATATAGCACATACTGGGCTGTGAAATTACCATAGAAATTAAACTTAGTAGTTTCACTGTCATTCATGGTAAAGAGTTTATTACAAAAACCTTTATAGATCTACATTTTGTGCCTCTATTTTGTTTTCTGTCTAGTCTCATCCTTAAATGCTCTTAATATGACCTTGTTTAGATGATTCTCTTAAGTTTGTGGTAATTTTTTTTCTTTTCCTCTTTCTCACTGTTTTATAAGACAATACTCCTTATCCTTTTTCAACAGCCTCACATAGAAATTTACAAATATTTTATATTCTAAACTATTGTTTAGCATATAAAATTTTACAATATGTGTTGTCTTTGCCATATATTTTGATTTAACAAGGAGATCAAGAGTTTGACACTGGAGTTATTTTTTGGTCTCCTTTAAACTCTTTCCAGTGGAAAATGATTAATATCATTTAAACATCTTTAGAAGATTGTATTGATATCTCTTCTTTTGTCCATTTTCTGTTGCTTAAGTAGGTCAGAATGTAGTAGACTTAATTTCATGTTATAGCTTCTTGTTTTTATTCTTTCTTCCAGCTTTTGATTGGTTTTGAGCTGTACTAAAACTTTAAAAAATTGTATCCTGTATGGAAGAACAAAATCTATAGATTTATAGCTATTGGATTTGAGAAATTGAAAAACTAGAATATATAATAAGCCTAAGGTAGGTAGTGAAATTTAGAATATCAAATTTTGTTGTTCCTCATCCTCTAAAAGTTATTAAATTTCCAGAGATGAACTAGTCATTGTAGATTTCAGGAAGGATAAATGTGTAGCATTTAGAGATGGCATTTGGTACCAGTAACATAGATTGATTAATTTCAATGGATATATATTTTTTAAAGTTCTTAATAGACGTTTTCCCCTCAGGTTTCCTTGATGCCAACTGTCATTAAGCTTGGGTTTAAAAAGGGTGTAAAAATTTCTTCTCCTACAGCTGAGTCTACTCACTTTCATGAAGGATTATTAAAAATGAATTTCATTTCCTTGTGAACTGATATCACCTTTATGTTGATTCCCCAGGCTGGTGAATCCATATTTACATATAATGACTACCAGTTCATTTGGGAACCTTTCTTGCTTTGCATTAACCTTTCATCCTTAACAAAAAAAAAAGCCTGCAATGGTCACTGAGAGAAATTAGAAAGGATAGCTGTGATGTTTACTTTTTTGATATAAATTAATGATTTCTTATAATTGGATTTCCACAATTCAGCATTTTTAAAAATCTGTGTTAGGATATAAGGTGATTAAAATATATGATCAAGGAATCAATCTCCAGTACCTACTGTGTTCCATATGCTGTATGTTGCACTATAAATATTACCTTTTTAATTCCTCAATTTCTCCAAAAGAGAATTTACTATAAGATATATTTTGTGCCCTGATAAATAAAAACATCACAATCAGAGTCAGAAGACCATACCTCTCTGCTTAGTCAGTCAGCCACAAATTTGGAATGTGACTTTTACCATATATATCTTTCTTTTGGCTCAGCTTTTCTCACCTTTAGCTAGAAGATGAAAACTTACTTATTAATACAATTATGAGGACTGACAACACTTTAAAATGTTATAAAGTTCTTCATCATAAAAGACATGAAACCAAACAACCCATTTACAAAATCATTTCCTGATCTAGTGATAAGGCAGACAATAGAAAAGAGAAACAAATGATAATCTACCAACTAGATACATACTTAATAAATAACTGAATATTGTTGAAATAAATAGTCTTGGTTATCTGAGTTGCATGGAACTTAGACTTCTTTAGAACCATAACAGCAGAAAGGTTTCTCAGGGCTTAGTTCTAATAAGGTTGGTAGGAGATTCTTCCATTTGCCCACTAGTTAGCAAAGTTAGCAAAGCCTTCTTTCCATTTTTCTTTCTCCATTTTCCTTCAACTCCAAGAGTTTGGAATACAGTAGATACATGCATAACTATAAGAGGTCAAGTAATGAAAATTGCTTTTCTATAGATTCAACAAAAGAACAAACAGGAAAGGGAAGCAGAGATAAAAAGATATTATTCAGTCAATGAAGAGCAGCTGGGGGGTGTAGGAAGCTTACTAGCCCAAGGGAATCCTACAGACAGTACCCATTAATCATTAATGGTTACAGAATAATGAACATAATCTGTGGTTTATTTATGCAATCCAGTAAAACCTGAGGATGAATAAAATATCAGCCACATGTGTTCAGCCAGTCAGGTGAAGATAATCATATAAATAATCTTCAATAAAGTTATCCACATTTGCATGCATATTAAATAGATAACATTTCTCACCTATGTTGCACAAATGTGCATGAAAAACAGTCTTTCAAATATGTGTGACATTTATATAATGTCTAAGGTAATTTTGATAACAGATAGTTTTGATGACAGTTTTAAGATCACGTAAACAAGTCTAGATGGTTATGAGGAAAAAGATTACCCTCATTCACACCTTATAGAAATAGATATGGATATGTTTGGTTTTTGAAAGAATGCTGCCAAAGATATCCTTATTTACTACAGTTGATAAAAATAAAAGACTAATGTGTAACCAGACATCCCTTCTATTCTGTAATAATCACACATTTATAGAGCACTCTGTAGACACATGAAGAAGGAAATGGCAAACCATTCTACCCCAAGTGGAGTCACAAAGAGTTGGACACAAGTGAAAAAATGACTGAACAACAAAAAAGAGACACAACCTCCATTAAAGTTTGTCTCCAATACCTCACTATAGTATGAAGGTAACCTTGGGTTTTTGAAGACTGTGCCAGGAAAATCCATCCTCTAGCAGGCTATAACTAACTTCAATTATGGGCCCTGATGACCAACTATGTATTTGTTAACAAAAGATCAGCCTTGCTAAACTAAGAAAAGCTCATCATAAGAAGAATGTTTCTGGTAAAAGCACTTTATCAAATCATCAACCAAGACAGGAAAGGGTTGCTATCTGCATCACTGAAAGGAATATAGGCACTGAAGAAATTCTCAGGGTTTGAAGTATTTAAGTATTATAGTTAGTAGTTAGTAGTCAATCAAAACCATTTATTAAGTTCCCACTATGTTCCAGGGAGTGAGAAATGTGAGGGATACAAAGAAAGGCAAAAGACAATCCCTGATGTCAAGGAATTCATGGTCTAATGGACAATTAGCCCATCATATGCATTAAAAACAAAACAAAACAAGAACAAACCCTGACATCTGGCACTTTGAAAAACAAATAAAATTCTCATCAGTCTTGTAAGTTTGGTGATGCAGATATTATCTTCATTGGTAAATACATAATCAATTTGTATTTATGGATGAAAAAAGTCAGGCTCAGGGAAGTTTATATAAGTAGTAAGTGTTGTAGGCAGGATTTGAATCTAGGTCTTCCTGACTTTAATTGAGTTCAACACTCTATTCACTATACTATTATTCCTCTCATTCCCACATTTTCATTTCAATGAGAATTAATTGCATATTGTGTACAAGGCCTTGTGCTAGGAGGTGGGGTTCTGATGACAAAATGAAACATTATCTGCTATCTAGGAGATCCCATTCTATTGAGAGAAATACAACAGATAAATTAATTAAAAATACATGTGATGTAGATACAAAGCAATTTCAAGGAAGACAGTGTTCAAAACTGAGTGCTAATAGGGAGATAGGAACTTGTTTTAGGAGCCTGAAAAAGAGCCAGGCATTCCAAGTGGTAGAGAAGAGGAATAAATATCTTAGAACTCAGGATTCTCAAAGTAGAGTTGAAAAACAATTAGCTAAAAAAAAAGCCTCTAAAAAGTTAAAAAAAAATTCTGAAGTGGATAAAAAACTGGGAGAAGAGTAGCAAAAGAAAACAACCTTGTAAGACAACATATGAACTTCACAGAAACCAAAGTGATCAACCCTGGAGCCAAGATGAACAGACTACTTAAGGATTATAAATAACACAGAGGAACATCACAAATCAAAAACCTTTAACGCTATAATACAGGAAATAATACCCCACCAAAAAAATTGCCCAGAATTTCTGGATGTGGGAAGCAAGGCATTGATCAATAAAATCCAAAGATCTCCTCTGGAAACACACATGTTCTTCAAAATCCAAGTTGCATAGTGATTAAATTTAGTAATTTCAATGATAAGCAACAAATTCTGCACCCAGCCCAAAAAAGATCACCAAATATAAAGGAAAAGAAATTCAAATAATACAAGATTACTCTGCAAGAATTATAAGAAATTATAGAAGGAGATGAATTTGTATTTTCCCATAAGTAAAGTAGATGCAATCTAAAATCATTTACTTTGCCAACTTTCATCATCCTCATTGTCAACAGCAACATAAAGATAGATTTGAAACAAATAGGCATTTGAAGCATTTGTGTAAAATAAAAAAAAAGATGTAAGCAGAATACTTAATTTGCAAAATCCCAAGGAATAGACATACAAGGTAATTATTTAAGTACAATCATTATGAAATGAACAAGAAGTAAATAAACCCATGCTTAGAGATTTAAAGGCTAGAGATAGTATACTATGGATACAAAATGGGATCATTAAGTGAAAAGAAAAAGGAGAAAAAGGATAAATACATAAGCAAAATTTAAAAAAAAACAGGATAAGTGAAAGAGGAGAATTATAATGGGCCCCAGGGCCACTCTCCAAATTAATTAGCGTATTTTGTGCAATGGACAGTGTAACTGTCTAAGGATATGTACGTGAGTAGAGAGGGGGTACGGGACAAAATGAATTATGCATTAATATTAAATCCATGGGAAAACGGCAAAGGGATGCTGGTTCATATAGTCTTGTGAAAGGAAGCACTGCTATTTGAGATCAGAGAATGCAACATAAGGGAAAGACTGAGTCTAGACTAGTCTCAATCCCATGGAGGGAAGGGTTCCCACTGAAGAGCACTGCTATAGTGGAAGAAGTTTACACTAGCAATTGGAGAAGAGGATCCTCATGATGAGTTTAATCTTGGACAGAGTTGATGGATTTGAAGGGTACCTTTTCAGAAAGAGTTTCATGCCTCCATGTGCAACATCCTGACCTAGGATAAGGGATGTGTGAGTCCTGGGGCCTGATGACATCCAAAAGAGTGGTGGGAACATGGACCCAGAGATAAGATAGCATGGCCTTTGGGAGTGAAAATGATCATGGAAAAAGCAAGGAATGGAACTTGGCTACAGAAATTGGTACACAAGGAATTTTTAGGAGGTGACATTATTTCTATCCAACATTACTTCTGTCACCAACTGAATCCCAGACTTGTGTGATGGTACTCTCCCTCTTAAACTACCTTGCATGTAACTACTTTGTATTTATTCATATTTATTATCTTTATATTTATTCTGCAACGTACCATGATGGATGAAAAACTAGTCACCAAAGCAGAAAGACAGGTTGAAGTACTGCTTCTGATATATATTGGCTATGTGATCCTGGGCTAGTCATATCCTCTCATGCTCTAGTAAATTCTCTAAGACCAATTCAGAGAAGATTCCAATCTCCAGTGGTAGAGGGACTCTTACATGGGAGTTCCATATAAATCATAGATCTAGTCCTTGTCCCGTATTTATATATGATGTCTCCCTTATTAGAGGAATTATTGTTTTCAGTGAACTTTTGTACCTCCTTTTTCCATTTGGCCAATTCTACTTTTTAGTAGCTGCCCCTTCAATTCTACTTTTTTTTTTTTTTGGTGAGGCAATCGGGTTAAATGGCTTGCTCAGAGTCACACAGCTAGTGAGTGCTATGTGTCTGAGGCTGGATTTGAACTCAGGCCCTCCTGACTCCAGAAACAGTGTTCTATCCACTGTGCAACCTAGCTGCCCCTCAATTCTATTTTTCAATGCATCCTTCTTCTCATTGTTTTTTGGTACCTCTTTTACCATTTGGCCTAGCCTATTTTTTTAAGATCTTACTTTCTTCAGTATTTTTTTTTGTTTGTGTGTGTGTCTCCTTTACCATGCTATTGACTCATATTTCATGATTTTCTTGCATCACTCTCATTTTTCTTCCCAATTTTTCTTCTACCTCTTTTATTTGATTTTCAAAATCCTTTTTAAGCTCTTCCATGTCCTGAGACCAATTCATATTTTTCTTGAAGGCTTTGTATGTAGGAGCTTTGACTTTGTTATCTTCTGAGTGTGTATTTTGATCTTCCTTGTCACCAGAGTAACTTTCTATGGTCAGGATTTTTTTTTCTGTTTGCTCATTTTCCAGTCTATTTCTTGACTTTTGGCTCTATGTTAAAGTGGGACTCTATTTTCAGGGTGGAGGGTGCTCTGTCCCAAGCTTCATGGTTTTGTGCAGTTGTTTTCAGAGACACTTCCAGGGACCTGGAAAATTTCATTTCTTTCAAGGTGGTGTGTTCTAAGGATAGGTGTTTACTACTCTCCTGGCCTATGCTCTGGTCTGTGAGTGACCACAAGCACTCTTTTCTGCCCTGGAACTGTGACCAGGGTCCCCACTCCATTGTGTCCAACAAGCTCTGGTGCTAGTACTCCTCTTCACCCTGGGACTGCCACCTAGGACTGTGACCTGGATCCAAGTTTGAACAAAGCAACAGAGTCCTGCCTCAGTCCCAGCAAAGAGACCCTGTAATCTCTTTCTGACCAGTTGTCAACCCCCTTACCATGTATGAGCTGAGAGCTCCAGAAGCAGCTGCAGATTTAGTGACTCCCAAGGCCTGCTCCTGATTTGCTGAGGCTGGGCCTGTGCTTGTATAGCCTGCATGGGACTGTGCTCCACTCTCATGCTGGTGTGATAGACCTTTCCTGCCAATCTTCTAAACTACCTTTGGCTGGAAAATTATTTAACCCTGTCCTTTTGTGGGTTCTACTGATCCAGGAATTGTTTTATGGCATTATTTAAAGGTGTTCAGAGGAGTTTTGGGGAGAACTCAGGCAAGTTACTGCCTTTTCTCCACCATCTTGGTCTATCACCTTTATTAGAATGTAAGCTTCTTGTGACTAGGAATTGGTGCATTCATTGTCCAGTGCAGAATTCCTGACATGTAATAGTTAATTAGTAAATCTTGGTGGATCTGTTAAATGGGACCATTAAAGAATAGCTGGCTTTCTCAGAACCACAGGAAAATGCTACATGAACACCAAGAAATGGATGCAAAAATGCAAAAAAAAGAAGGCATGCTGAACACATCCTTTATAGATTAAAATACAATAAAAATAGTAACCAATGCAGGGAACACAGGCAAAAGACACAGACCTAAATAGAAACAATGCTAAAATTTTAAACAATGAGTAGTTAACAGAACAAACATGTGAAAAACAATGATAACAATAGGGCAATACAACATAACAAAACTTCTGGGACAGAGCTAAAGCAGACCTCAGAGGAAAACAATGATATCCCCAAAAGCACACATTAGCAAAATAAAAAAAGAGAGATGAATTGAATGATATAAATATGAATAAACTGAATTGATAAATACAAAAGTTAAAAAACAAAGAGGTCAATAAATCAACAGGCATTTATTAAGAACCAACCATGTGCCAGGCACTATATTAAGAACTATAGATACACATAAAAGCAAAATAAAACAAAACAAAATGGTCCCTTCTCTCAAGGACATCATAATTTAATGGAGGAGATAACATTCAAACAACTATGTGCAAAAAAGATACTTACAAAGAAGAATAGATATATCAATAGAGAAAAGGCACTAGCATTGAGGGGAATCATGAAAGGTTCCTTATAGAGGGTGGGATTTTAGATTGGTCCTGAAGGAAACCAGACAAAAATGAGGAGGGAGAAAATTCCAGTCATATGATACAGCTAGTGAAAATACATGGAGTGGAGAGACAAGATTGTCCTGTTCAAAGAACAACAAAGAGGCCGATGACATTGGATTGAAAAGTATGTGGAGCCCAGGCCACTTCCCACTCTTAATCCTATCTAGGTTCCATTCTCCCTTGGCCACTGGACCCAGGTCCCTGGAGTTCTATTACCTCACAGACTACTTGGCCACTCCTAGATCCCTCCTATAGTCCTTCTGTACATAAAGTCCATCTTGTCTCCATTAAGATGCTCAGATGCCTAAAATCTAACCACTGCTTAGATTCTTATAATCTAGCCAATAGCTTACTAATACTCAGACTCCTTAAGAGTCTGCCCAATATGACGGATGTTCCAATAAACCTTGTCTTTGGCTGAAAAAAAAAGTATGTGGAGGAGAGTAAGACTGGAAAGGTATGAGGGGGTCAGGTTATGAAGGGCTTTGAATGCTGTAAAACAAGGATTTTACATTTGATCCCTGAAATAGTAGGGAGTGATTGGGGTTTGTTAACTTGGGGCATGAAATAGTCACATATGTGCGTTAGGAAGACCAAATTGACAATTGAGTGGAGGATGAACTGCAATTGGAAGAGGCAAGTTAGGAGACCAATCATCAGGCTGTTATTAGTCCAAGTATAAGGTGATCAGGGCTGGCACAAGAGTGGTGTTAGCATCAGAGGAAACAAGGTGTTTGTAAGATGTTGAGAAGGTAGAATCGATAGGACTTACCAACTGATTAGATACAGGGTATGGTGGTATGTGAGAGTGAAGAGTTGAGGATGGTCCCCAGGTTGTGAGCCTTAGTGACTGGGAAGAGGATGGTGTCGTCCATGGTCACAGACCACTCAAATATTCTGATTGAAGGTATGTTACTAGTAGGTATAATGCTGGGTGTGTTTCCTAGAGCTCTCCAGCCATGGTGGCACCTTGCCCAAGGTATTATTATTAACAGTTTAAGTCACTTTCAAAGTTGCTACGTATGTATGTCAGTAAATATGTTGCTAAGTAGCAATCTTGACCATGGAGGGCACCAGAAAAAAGTAAGAAGAGGATAAGACTTGGGGGAAAAGATGAGTTCAGTTTTGGACCTGTTGAGTTTAAAATGTCTTTGGGACAAACAGTTCGAAATATCCAGCTGGTAGTAGGGGATGCAAGACTTGAAGTTGGGAGAGAGGTAAGAGCTAGATAAGCAGATCTGAGAATCATAGAGATGATATTTGAATTCATGAGATCATCAAACAAAGTAGTATAAAGAGAAAAGAGAAGAAGGTCAGGGACAAAGTCTTGGGGGCTTAATTCCAGTTACCAGGTAAAACCTGGATGAAGATCTACCACAGGGAACTGCACCCTATTCCTTCATTTTTGAAGAATACCAGTGGCATCATGAGGGTGATGTCTGTTCTTGGATTTGAGTGAGCAGAACTTCACAAAATCGTTAGTCTCAGTCTCTCTTCCCAAGTCATCAGAGTCTAATGGCAAGACAAAGGTCAAGATGGCCCAGAATGCAGTGTGTGACCTTGGTCTTTCTAAATTAAGGTCTTCTCCAGGTCTCAGTTTGTCTGATGCCATGCCCATTCAATGACTAAGGCCTAGGTAAGAATTGAGAGAAAAGATGGCCCAATTTACCATCCCAAAGCTATCAGTCTGGGAGGGAAAGGCCCTCAGAGTTTCAAGTCAGAAAAGAAAAAAACTATTGCTATGTACACTCATTCTAAGCCATCAAAACTTAAACAATGAGCCACAGAGACTTGGACTGGGGCTATTATTGGCCATTCAATGAAAGCCAGAATGATTTGGGTTTAAAGGCATAGTCAGGTAGCTCTATTTAAAACACAATGGACTTTTTAAAAGCCTGTTTTTCCAGAGTTATGTTTCAAGAAACCAAAAATGAAAACTATTCAGGACAAAAGAAAATCAGCACGGTTTTTTTGAAAAAAAATAATGAAGGAAAAGAAGGATAACAACACCAACAATGACAACAATGACAACATTTTCCATCTGCTGTTCAAATTGGCAGGTTGGGTCCCCAGAAGGCAGCTACTACTACTCTCAGGTAACATGGTAAAGACAGTTAATGTAAACCTTCTCCTAAGAACCTATTTTTTTACTTCCCACAAATAGGGAAGTCACTAGGATCCATGTTCATGAAGGCATGAAGGAAATGGACACCTTCACTTCCCACCTGGCTGGTCACTTGGAATTCACTATACTCCAGAAATTTATCTTCTTGCAAGATCAAATGAACTCTAAAACTCACACCTCCTCAGTACCCTTTGCCCCTTCCCCTACCCATTCACTTTTGATTGGAGTAGAAGAAGATGTCAGAAAATTCCTCCCAGATTCTCTCTTTAAGAAGGGGGCCTAGGAGAGAAACCTTCATTCTCACCTGGCTTCAGGACTTCATCATTCCCCCACTGTGAGTACCCGCACTTCTGTACACACTACAAACTTGTTAGAGTAAAGATAAACATTGTTACTGAACTAAAATAAACAAAAAGAATAAGAAAAAAAAAAGACGTGGGGTGGAGATAAAAGGCACGAGATGTTATATGCAATATCAGACATGTGACCTTTCTGGATTTTATTATAATAAAAGATTCAATTTCAGTTTGGGATTTGGAGTGCTGAATAGAAATGACTACAATGTGAAAACAAAAGGCATCAACACAATTTAGTTTTTAAAACCCTTTTATTTCTAACTATTAATGAGAAGAGACATTGAACCAGCCCTTATAGCAGACATCTTTGAATCATAGATTTTTAGAGTAGGAAGAGACTTTTGATATTATTTATCTAATCCAAGGGTTCTTAATTTTTCTGTCATGGACCACTTTGGTAGGTAAAAAAACTCCCAATGTAGTTCAAGCCCCTCATTTTGCAATCATCTGGAAAAAAAAAAACCAAACCAACAAACAAACAAAACCTGAGGTCACATAACTAACTAATGGTAAAACAAGACCAAAAAAATGAGTTCTATTGACATACAGCCCAGTGTTTCTCTCTTATACCCTTTAATCAGTTTGCTAATAGCAAGATATGACCATATTTCTTATAGTGTATAGGAAACTGCTTATTGCTTAAAACTAGCTACATTCCCCTAAATCCATATAAAAGAAGTATTATTCTTATTCTTTGAAGTATGAAATATCATAATAAAACTTTGAAAAAATCCTAAAAATAATTTTAAAAATATGAAATGTACTTAAGTCTTTCATTATGCATAAAATATAATTAACTAAAAATAATTCAGTTTCCAGTTTTATGTTGGTGATTTTAGACTTGCCAGTTCAGGTTTTCATTATATTTAACTCTATGAAGAAGTGAGAAATAATGAAATCAAAAGATGGTCTTGGAATCAGGAGTTCTTTTGTTCAACTTCAGACTCTGACACATCCTGATTATATGACCTTGGGTAACTCACAAGTTCTCTGTTCTCAAGGCAGTTCTAGATGAATTTAAGTTGCAGAGAATATACCACTCTGCAGTGGTACAGAGAATTGTGTCACCTGTGATTTCACTCTGCCACTTAATTCACCATTTCAGCCCTTATTTCCATTCCTAACCCTATCCCTGTAAAGGAAAATACTGGCTGCTAAACTTTGATGCATGGTTGAAGTTAACAGCTCATATTGAAGCCTTTGGAAATGTGCAGGTATGGATTGAAAGTGAGAGACATGTACCGCCTCATGTTTAGATAATGGAGGCTGTAAAGGTAATGACTTCCAAAGGAGATGACAACACATTGCAGGCACTTTGTGATCATATGCCTAAGTCCAGCTCAACTTGATAAACAGAATACATTATAAGAATAGGGTGAGATTAACAACCTACAGTGAATTAAAAGCTCTTAGATGTAATAGAATAAGTCTGTGAGCCAAAAACCTGGCAAGGTGTGTTTGTTGACATAGGTATCAAAGTTGTCCCCTTTTTGATTCTTTGAAGGTTATGTTGAATACACTCAATGGTGCATATGGTTCACACTTGTCTAACATACCCTCTAATATATAGGTGAATGAGAATTTACAGGGTAAAAGATTACTCTCACCCACTCCTGATGATATTCCATTCAACAATTATATTTATTCCATGTATGTAATGTATTTTCACAGAGATTTAACAAAGAACAGAAAGTTTGTTTATGGATTTGTAATAACTGTTTCCCTTTTAATCATTTTTTGGAGGTAAATATTTAATATATGACCTTTTTCATTCTTACTTGAAAACTAATCTATGACAACTCTAAAAATTATGTCTCCTCTATCATGGACATAAGTCCATGTATTTCTATGTATTTGGCTAAATTTGCCTTTTTCTTACAATGCTGTTTTCTTTTTTGAGACATATTTCCACATTAGTCATGTTGTAAAGAAGAATTAGAATCAAAGGGAAAAACCACGAGAAAAACGAAAAAAAAAAGAGAGAGAGAAAGAAATAATATGCTTTGATCTGCATTCACACTCCCTAGTTCTTTTTTCTGGATGTGGTTAGCATTTTCCATCATGAGTCTTTTAGAGTACAATGCTGTTTTCCTGAGTGCCATTTCTATTTCCTCATACTGTGCATAGAGGTTTTAGAATAAAAACATGATTCCTCTTTCATCAGTCATGAGAAGAAATAGCTAAGAAATGCAAGTTGATGTGTTTCACTTCACATGTGTTTGTTTTCCTTAAGCGTTTTATCTTTCAATGCTTTCAGTGTGGGTCTGACATCAAACTTTCTGAAGAGAAATTTTGCCTGCCATTGCTTTTTGCTACTTTGTGAGACTGTACTGTTCACAAGTTTCCATTACTCATCCCTAGATTGTAATGCAAACAAAATTGTATTTTACCTTTATCTGTTCTGTCTTTCTGTTTATTAAAAAGATCAGTTGTTCTGGGAAACTGAGATTGTTTCTGGATTTTTCTGATTTTTTAAGGGGAGTTGTTTCACATCAGTTAAACTTTTTAAAGAAATGTTGACAATTATAGGCAATTTCTTTTTTAATTTTATATTTTTTCTTTTTTTTTCAGAATCACCAGGTCATTTAAATAGCTTGTTTTGAAGTTGTTATAATTGCATACTTTGTCTTCTATACCTTTCTTCTAATTTAGTGTTATTTTGACCTTTGCTCTGGTGATCTGACTACCCACAGCTCTGAAAAGATGCCCAAGTTGTTTCCTGTTTTGTTAAGATATAGTCAATTTCATTTTTAGGTGGTATTTTTTTCAGTGTTCACCATGTCCAGTGCCTTTCAACTCTCTTGTTGAAGAGAATATTTATGATATCCATGTTGAAGATTTTTTTAAATGATCTATGAGTCTATGACAATTTATGTTTTTAAAACCTGAGCCATATTTTCCAACATTTTTTGAAAGAGATAAAAAAAGTAATGCATAGTTCCTACTTTCATATAACACGAAGGATATGACACACATACAAATATGTGCCTTAAATATGTGTGACTGTAGGGATAAATAAAATAGTGATAAGCATGAGTCACAGAGATTTAAAGTAGACCTATAGAACAGTAGTTTTTCATGTCTAATAAATATTAATAATCAGTTTTCCAGAAAAAATAAAGTATGGGTCACACACTTTTAAGTTTAATCTGGTTTAACATTTTCTATATCATTTTAAGTCTAGACAATCAACAAAAGAATAACTTGTGCCTTGATTTGTAGTGTTTGATGATTTCCCTGGCACAATTACTCACACTAAAAATTTAACAATAAGCTCTCACAATCTGGTTCAAACTGGCTCCAGTATGGCCCCTGGCCTTTCCAGAGACAATGGTAACATGTATTTGATTACCATCCCCAGAGCAAGATGTGAAAAGCAGTGGTAGGGTAGGCAGGTGCGATAGGGCAGATGGCAAGACTGCATAGTTCATGACCAGAAATAGTGGGTTAGGTGAACTTGCACTCCCTCACCAGTAGAACAGCTCAGCGATGCCCTCATTAAACTTCATCGGAATATTGTGTTCAAGTCTGGGAGCTGTGGTTTAGAAAGGATATTGATAAATCATAGTGTCCAAAGGATGGCAACCAGGGTGGTGAATGGCCTTGAGTCTGGGTGTGATAGGAATAATAACTACCAGTATTTCCCTGCAACACGAGTTAGGCCTATACTTCTTCTTTCCTTCCTGAGACAGAGAATTGGCTTTCCTAAAGAGGAAACAAAGATGTCCCTGGGACCTGATTGACAACTGCATCCTTGCAGTTTGCTGGTCACCTAATGGCATTAAAAAACAGCACCTACAGTAGCAGCAACAACAAAAAAAATGCTGTCTTGGCCACCCCACCTTGGTACCACATAAGTCACTGTACTCTTCTATGTTTCCCATCTTCCTACACCTTAATCCCCATTATGTACTCCATGATCCTTTAGAACTGGCCTAATTATTCTTCCTTGCAAATCTCCTGATTCTCATGGCCCTTTCACGTCCATGTAATGTTCTCTCATCTCATCTCTGTTTCCCGGCTTCCCCTGGCTACCTTCAAATCTCATCTAAAGTTCTTCAAGAAGCCTTTCCCATTTCTCTTTACACTCAGTTCCTTCTTCTGAGACTATTCCCAATTTATCCGCTACATAATTTTCTTGTACAGTATTGTTTGCATGTTGTCTCTCCCATTAGACAGTAGGTTCTTTGAGAGAAGGAACTGTTTTTCTTTCTTTTTTCTCTTTTTGGACTTTTTAAAAATTTTCTGTGCTTAGCATAGGGACTGGCACATAGCAGACATTTAATAAATGGTAGTTGACTGAGTGTTCAAGAAGACTGCTGTGTCATCTAAGGAAAAGAAGAGGTAAGAGAAATGAAATGAAAAAAGAAACATGTTTTAGGAGGGGAAACATACCTTGAAATATACATGTGCGCATATGCACACACACACACACACACACACATATACACACAGAGGAACAGATTAATCCCTATGATTTTCTGCTATCAAAAGTGTTGGGCACTGGGCCAAATTCTGTCTCTCTGGATGAATAGCTCCTCTACAGATCCACTGGAATTTTGTTCTAAAATTACAGATCATAATTTATCCTCCTACCCACTAGCAAGATTATTTACAAAAGTAGCCCTGTAGAAGGGCTGGTCCTTATATTCTAGAGAAACAAACATTGCTGTAATTTAAAAATTATAGCTGTTGATTTTCATAGACCAAAATTATAAACATTCATTCATATCAAATTGGCATTTAAAGATATTTGGGCAGAGTTTTGAAATAAACCAGACATTCTAAGAGGGGAGAGAGTGCATTCCAGGTATAGTAGATAGATTGTACAAAAACAGAGAGGAAGGAGTTCATTAATCGGTAAACATTTATTACACACCTACTGAATACAGAGCATTGTTCCAAGAAGGGAGAAAGAAGAGAATATTGGGATATGGAATACTTCTTCTTTAGTGACTCCATTTTTTAAGCTCAGAGGAGCAAGGAGTGCTCTTTGGGAATGACATTTGAGACTGAGCCCAGTGGTAGCTGAAACAAAGACTCATCCATTAGTCATGCTGCATCTGTATGTGAACTTAGCGGGACAACCATTATTTAGAAACTGAACTAAGTTTGAGCCCATTTCCCCCCAACAGATCAAAGTAGGAAAGAGGAGATATGTCCTTGAGGTATTTTGGGAAAGAGTTGTATTTCTTTCTTTTGCTATATCTTTGTAAAAGTGGGTGTTAAATAACTAAATAAAACTACAGTGCTAGTCACTGGAAACTAACAGTGGGTATTGGGTGGAGGGGAAGCAGACACACTAGTAGAAGGGTCATCCAATGGCAGCAGAGAAGGGACATCTTCAACCCTTCGGGTACCCTGGGATCCTGAGGGGGAGATCTATCCTGCCTTGCTCTGGGATAGTGGGCTGGAGCATACTTGCCCCAATAGCATGCTATGAACTCTTCAACTTGGAGTCACCTAAGAAGAAAACCCCAAGGAACTCCCATTTTGGTCTGAATGGATATGCATTATATCTCCTTCTTCTATGTTCTTCTGTATGAAATTTCTCAGTCTCTTTACTCAGCTATTATATAAGAAAATGTAACGTTCCCAGGCCTGTGTCCCAAGTTGACCATTTCCAGGTTTTGATGGGAAGAGATCACATATGGACATAACTTCCATACTTTCATCCCCAAAACAAGACATTATGTGCTGACCTGTCTTCTGGACAGAGGGAGCTGAAAAGTAAGTCTAAAGCAGGGAGCTAGCTCTGTAAGATTTTCTAGATCATGGAGAAGGCCATCTCCTCTGATGAGAGTAGATTTTCCTGAATCCAAGTTGGCCAATCTTTATGCTTTCTGTATCTTCTCAAAAAGGTACCAATGGCCTGGCCCACAAGCTCATTTAGGAGGTGACACCTCAGATACTATCAAATAAATCTTTATATGGGATAACCTCATTAAGTTGTTTGGGAAAATGCAGGACAGTAAGTAGAAATGACCCTTATCTCTTCCCTTGCACAACCAGTGAGGCAAGACAGATTATCTGTGATAATGGCAAGTCTTAAAACAATCTTGGAGTTTATAAAACACCAATCATCATGATAACTAGATACTGTAATAAGCAATTGCCTCAAAGGAAATCAAGGCATAAAGAAGTATAGCAGGAATTCTCTAGCCACCACTCCTTGAAGGCCAGATGTGTTACCTTTTACCCATCCCTCAGGGTTCTTCAGTACCCCTCAGGATTTGGGGGGCTCTCTTGTCTCTGTCTTTAATGAAGCCCTCACTGATAGTGTTCTCTCAATTTTAGGAAACCAAAGCCTCTACCTCCATTTAACCACTTAACAGTCAAATTAGCTTTTTAAAAAAAAATTACTTTAAAGATATGAACAAGAGGGACAGTGGATAGACCACTGATCCTGAAGTCAGGAGTTCAAATTTGGCCTCAGACCAGATACTTGACACTTACTAGCTGTGTGACCCTGGGCAAGTCACTTAACCCCAATTATCTCACCCCCCCAAAGATATACACAAGAGCAAATACACAAATATTACCCCCAACACCTCAGGGGCACAATCTCTATACTACTGTCTTTGGAAAGAGGAAGGGTGATTAGGGTCATAGCTTATTTCATTCCCTACATAAAATTAGTTCCATGAAGTTCCAAGTCTAAGTTCCTAAATTCCTGGACTTGCTCTGGGTTGTACCCCGGTATCTCAGGATTTTCTCGCTATGTTTATTGCAATGTCTTGTTTAGAATCCTGGGCTCCATGGTTCCTGTGGCTCCAGCTGCTGAGTCAGGGATTCTATTCCCTATACCTAGAACTGAAAAGGACAAAGGAAATAGGACCAAAACCTCAAGCCCACTTCACAGAGTCCCAGGGCTTAAGGGGAGGAGAAAGTGACCCTTATGTCTTTTCTTTGAAGGAAACTTTTGCTCCTGGACTATATGAAAGAGAGCGACTGTTTTAGGTGGATTTAAAGATGTGGGTAGTTCTGGCTATGCAGTCAGTGGAAAGAGGCTGCTTCCAAAGATGTTCTAAATTGATTCAGAGTGTCCATGCTGGCACTAGTCCTCACTACCATGATCATGTCTCCCATGTAGATGCCTTCATCTTAGTTAGTTGGTCTGAGAATGTGCACAACCTTTGTTATAAAAGGAATCATGCTTTTGTGTCTTAGACATAACTAATCTTGAAGAAAAATTTCCACAAATGTCACTTGTAATTGTTCTGATATTCCCTTCCCTAACATAATGAAATTGCACTGTATGCTATCTCAATTATTGTGTAAGCATTACCTCATTAAACTCCATTTATTTTTATGGCACAAGTAGAATTTAATGTAATTATTCCCATTTTTATAGAGGAAAAAAGCTTAGGAGCAAAGATTTAGGGTAATTTCCTAAATATCTAGTGTTGGGGAAGGAATCCAATACTCCTAATTTTTTTAGTTCTTTGATATTTCCTTTGCTCTGACGGTCATGGACCATTTTCCCAAGGATGAAGAGATGTTCCTTTTGGGTAAATCATAAAGTAATGTGCCAATTGCTTATACAACATAGGCCATATAAGCAAGGAGAAACTAAAAGAAATGTTTATGTAAGACCTATGAGGTGATTACCAGAAAGGATGGGGGTATGGAAGTGTGTTTAAGAGTGAGGGGAGGGGTAACCTCTCTCTCTTAACTGAACCCATTCATTCTTGAGTTCATCAAATATATTGTTGTAGCTGTTGATGATGATGCTCCTTCATTCTGGAAGAGGACCAATGACATCACAAGCTTGATGTCTTGATTTGAACCTGAAATGGATTTGAGTGAAGCTGAGCTGCACAGTCATCAGCCTTGCTCTCTTCTCCAGAGTCATCAGAGTCCTGTGGCAAGACAACGGTCAAGATGATTGGCAATGGCACAGGATGCCTATCAAATATGTATTGAATACCTTTAATATACAAGGCCCAATAATTGATGTGAAGAAAAGCAGCCCCAGTAGGGTCAGTCTGGTGGGATGAACTGGGAATATCCTGAATTAGAACCAGTCATCTGTTGGAATACAGACAAAAGAGACAACAAATATATGGTAAATTTCTTTTAAAGTTCTTCTTTAAGATTTCATTAACTTGGTATACTGCTCAAATTTAAAGGATATAACTCTTTAGAAGGAATTCTTTAGGAGCCCCAAAATCATGCCTCCCAGAAGCTACAGGTATTGAGCTAAAGCACAGGGGCTCCCAGTATTGAGTAGCATTTGAAAGGATATAAGGAAGCACGCACCAATTCTATTCTAGTTGTGAACTTGACTGTTTGAACAATGTCTGGCATGTGTTTTGAGATACTTGGATAAAAGTCCCAAATATTTAATGTATAATTTCTTTTTCAGAGATGGGATGGTGATTGAAAACTGGACCTGTGATTTCATGATTAGTATGGGGAATTTCTGGTGAGGAAACTCACTATATCAACACAAATCAGCATCTGCTCTGAAATATTCTGCTTTGTAATATTTAGTCTTAGAGAGTTGCTGGGGGTGTTGAGTGCTGTTACTTGCTCATGGTCATAAAGCCAATGTCAAAGGTAGAACTTGAATCCATGTCTTCATGACTCTGAGACTAGTTCCCTATCCACTTAGTCCAGACATACCTCTCCTGATCTGCAGAATAATATGCCATTATACTAATAAATTCATAGTAATTTTAAATTAATTCAAATTCCCATCTATCATCCAATTAATATTGTTATTTTTTATTAGTTTGTAATTGTTTAGGTTTTAGGGGTGGTAGCTGAACATATTAGTACATCTCACAGCAGTATTAGGACTACCCATGGGTGTACCTTTTCATCTTCTCTTCTCACATTTGGCAGCTTCTCCTCCAGCTGTGACCTTAGTGCTACCATCATTGTTTCAGTTAAAACACATGCCTTTCCTTTTATAACTGAGCTCTGATTGCATTACTCCTATCTTGTAGTCTTCCTCTACTCTAGCAGGTGTGACATCCCTTACAGACACCTCCATGCCATTGTTTCACTCTGTCTTAGCTCTAGGCTTCAGTTCTTTCATTTTACAAATGAGAGCTTTTGGAATGTTCTTGCCTTTCCTGCAAGAACATTCTATGATTCCGTGAATCATCCAACAAAACTATGGTCGTTTTTTGAGAAGTTATAATATGGACTTCAATGGTAAACTCATCTTTGGAATACTGTCAAAATAGCCCATGTGGAATTCTGTTCTCTACTTGGTAGATTGCTTTTACCATTAGTATGAAATTTTTCCATTGTTTGTTTGAAAATTTCTAATGTATACCCTGTTAAACAAATCTGTGGGAAAATCAACTATTCATGCTTGAAAAATGGACTGCTTACTGAAGAGTAACTGGGTGATTTATTACCAGTTGCTGTTTGTAAGTGTTCCATTACACCATCTATGTTCTTCCTTCAGTTTATATGTAGCCAAACTTACTCATATCCATATTTATACAACTATTTTATCTGTTACTCCACCCAACCCCATCATTCCTCCCTTCAAGGTACAACTCAAAATATTACCTGAAGATCAATCTTCTACAAAGAAAACATTTACATTTTCCCTCTTGGAGGAGAAACGAAAGGATGATTGTATTGCAGCTCTAACAACCGTTTTTCATAGAAAATATATATCATTCATGACCAAATGCATAACACGCTAAAATTCCTTTCCAGTGACTCTCCATCAGAAAAGTGCATCTCATCTCACAGTCTTGTTTTCTCCATTCTTTATCCTGCAGACTTTTGGGAAGGCCGGGTGTTGAGAGAATTGCATATGGCAAAACCGTAGATTACTCAGGTCAGTGGCTTTACAAACCCAGTCCAATCTTAGGCCCCAAGTATTCACATTTATTTGGATAATAAATGTTTTAACTTGGAGAATTCATCTGAAAGGGGGTAAGGCCAAGTTGTGGTAAGGTTATTTATGAAAATTCTTGGCAAATTTCCCAGCCTTTTCTGCCTCCTTTTCCACATCTTTAAAATGGGAAAAAATCATGTAGATCCATTTCACAGATGACAATAATTACAAAAAAAAACTAGAAAGCATACAAATATTGCCTAATGATGAGCTTATAGAGCTTGAAAGCTAATGAAACTTCAAATGCCATTTAACAGAAAGACTGAACAATGTGATATTCCATTTTGACATGTTCCAACAAAAAAGTTAGTTGTGGAGATTCCACATGAATACATACAGGTTTTTCCAGAATATTTTCAATAGTTTTGCATGATCCTTAAAAGTTATTCTATATTCTTGAAATTGGTTTTTCTCTACTTTGCCCTATGCCACAATATGTTTTTCACTATTTGGACTCCAGTTTAAACTTTTCTAGATTTTATTGGAAATCAGTTTGAGAATGTCTAGAAGAATAGGACATATTCTCTCGGTATATTCCCATAGGAAGTATGCCTGATTTCTCCATTTGTCATTAAGAATTTTCTGAATGTGTTGTTTTATGGAACATGGCCCACTGATTTGTTGCTTCAGGATAACATTTGGCTCTCTAAACATTCTACCCTGAGCTGCCCAGACTTTTTGTTTTCTGAATTTTATTTGACTCTGTATTCTCTTATTAGGATAGTATTGCATATACTTGTTTGCATGTGGTTGAGGAAAGTAAAGAATGATAAAGGATGAAAACATGAAAAAGTTCATATCAAGGCTATCATGAAGGCATTATTTGTAGTATCTTAAAATTGCCCCCATGAGACTTCTCTCTGGACCTCACTTTTCTCATTTAAAAATGAAGATTGAATTTAGCTTTCTTTAAAGTTCCTCCCAGCTCTAGATTTCATTATTAGAATGACATAGTAGAGTAGAAAGAACCCTGGTTCTAGAGTTTGAGGACTTAGGTTCAAATCTTAGTCCTGCTTTTCTGACTCTTAGTACCCAAATGATCTCATGCAAGCTATGTAAACTCCCTAGGCCTCAGTTTCTTTATCTGCAATGTAAAGGACCAAGTACTGGGGATATTTGGAGGGAGGAGTGACACTCAAGTAAGTACATAAATGTTTTTGTCAGAGTTTGAGATTGTGTAGAGGCAAGTATTTTCCAGATTCTTGAGAAAGACATATATAGGAAACTTCAATATTAAGAAGCATCTGGAACATTTTATCCACAAAAATCATAGGTACTTAAGGAGCCCTGATCTGTTCCTTTTGTTTGAGTTGAAATCTACATTTTCAGCTGGGCAACAACTAGATGAAAAGTTTCCATTAGGGATCTGGAATCATGACCCATGGGTACAAATACAAACTCTTTCATTTAGTAGCTGTGCCACTTTGGTTAAATCACAATCTCTCTTATCCTCAATTAGCTCATAAGGTTGTATTAGATAATTAAGAACATCATTTTTAGCTCTTACCTTATATAAGTCTGTTAAAAAAGTCATACTGCAACTAACCAACATTCTAACCTGAACGGTATTTAGTATTTTATAGTGGTACCAATCACATACCAGTAGTATTAAAGAAAATGTTTTAATGACACTTTAGTTTTTTCATCATAATCATTTCCAGATGTATTGCCTCTATCCCTCTGCCCTCCCCTCTCACCCAGAATTCCTCATTGCAGCTAAAAAAGAACAGTTAAGGAAAACCCACAGCACCATAACTGAGTCTGACAGTGTATGCAATATTCTATCCTCATAGTCACTTATCTCTGCTGAAAGAAGAAAGGTATGTTTCATTATCTGTTCTGTGAAACCATGACTAGTATATTAGCCATAACAATTACTCAAAGTCTGGCCTCTTTTTAGCGCTCTTTGATAACCATTTTGCTGTCATTTTACTTAATGGTTCTTCCAGTTTTGCTTACTCCTCACTACATCAGTTCTTACAAGTCTTCTCTCCTGTTTCTATAGATTCCTCACATTCAGAATTTACTTCATGGTAATATTCCATTGTATTTGTATATCACAATTTGTTTAGTCATTCACTAATCTATCAGCTCCAGCTTTGTTTCCACTCCACTATTGCCATAAGTAATTGAACATCTTGTGGAAAGACATAGTTGTCCTCTATATTTTCTCTTTTGTTCTTTTTCTAAATCTCAAAGCAAACAGTCGGGTTACCACGATATCACAACAAGCCTAAGCCAACTCTTTTCATTTCCCTTCTCCTAAATGAATGTCTTGTTTAGGCAACCTTTTTTTTTTTTTTTAGTACTATGTCTTAAAATCTTAGACCTTGAATTCCCTTTTCTCAGATACCAAGATAGGCAGGCCCTCAATAAGTGTTTTCTGACTTTCTGTGAGAGCCCCTCAGTGTTATTGGAATATTAAGATGTATTTTCCTAAAGGAAAAATAAATTGAAAACAGAGGTTGACTCATTTCTCCAACATTCTGCAGAAAAGATTTGTTAGTATCTTAGGCAGGATATTTTTGCTAGGTTCTGTTGCAAGTAAATTCAATAAATGGAAACTGAGGTACGTATTTTGAGCAAAATCAGTTAATTAACAGTGACATGTATAACTTTTAGCAAAACAGGTCAGATAGGCCACCTCAGTAAGGCCAGTAAAGGGAGGATCCTCTTTATAGACACACAGGAAAAGAGGGCGTCTGGGTAGTTGGAAAACATCATAATTGGTCATACTAAGAAAAGTAAATTATCATTCAGGTGTGATTAATCATGCTCCTCTCTGACAATTAAGGAATGTTAAATTTTTGGGAGGGCCTCACCTGCTTCTTGCAATCTTTACTAGGGGATCATTACAACTAGCCTCACTGTTTCCTTTGAGGAGATTCAATCTCCTCTAACTGCACAAGGACAGGCAAGAACAGATGACATACCTTTTGGGGCTTGGCACCAGGTTAACCTGGTTGGGGCTTACAGACAACAAATGTCCCAGGAACTAATGGTATGAATGATACCAATAATACCTTTAAACTAAACTAGGAGGGAAAACTGCGTGCATGAGCCTAATTCAGAGATGAAGAAATGTGACTTGAGCAATTATACAGAAGGGGGCAGTAATACAGAAAAGGGTCAATTCTAGAATAGAAACAATTATTAAATAATACAGAATAATTTTCAGTTTGGCACAGGAAGATGATCTTTTGATATTCTTCCTATGACTATTTGGTTACTTATTTGTTTCTATTATTATTATGATGATGATGATGATGATCAAATCCTAATGGGAAGAAAAAAGTCCATTAATGGCTTTCAGTATTGATAAAGAAAGGTCAGGAGCTTGGTCTGTTTATTTGGGTAAATAGAGTAGACTACTGAATAGTCTGCTCTAATGGGGGACTGACTGAGGAAGGCCTGTCCTTAGAGTATGTGATTCTGTCTCATTTCAATCCAACACCTGGAAAGTGGGGGAGTCATCTTCTGGCCATGAGGTACAGTGGCTGGTGCTGTGTGGTGATTTTGATTGGCTTTAGAAACCTAAGGACTGAGGAAGGAAGAACTGATTTTGCATGCAAAAGGATTCAAATAGCCTGCCTGAAGCCCCTTTTTTGTTATTCTTTGGTAGTCAGGAATAGTGATCACTCTCTACTCACTCATTTCCAGTGGGAGTTAGGAAAGTGAGCCTGGAGGTAATACTAGAGTAAAAACAGAGACAAAGCAGAAGAGTCAGAGCTTTGAGAGCTCTGGAGTACCACAGTGGGAATGCATATATGTATGATTACATTGTGACTAGTTTGAAAAATAATGGAGAGAGAAAAACCACACTATTTGAAAGGAGGGAAAACTTTTATTGAACCATCTACTGGGGTGAATTAATTGAGTAATGGAACAAGCACTTCAGTAGGTGAGATTATGAAAAAATAACTGCACCCCTAGGGCACATGGCTCAGGTGCACAGATGCATGTGTCCTAGAATCCTAATTACTTTATAATAAAAATATAATTATGCCCTATAGTTGACTGCCCTTTTGAAGCCTATACAGTATCTATGATAGATACTAAGGGATGATGTAATAGGGTACAGAGGCCATTGTTTGATGTTTGCATCTATTGAAGCTTAGGAGAGGAAATTATCCTTTATATGTTGAAGAAAATAATATGTTGGTTGACTTTTTAGAAGTGTGATTGACAAAGGCTCAAAAAATGTTGGGGGATCTTTTTAATAGCTAGATTAGTTCATTTAATCTTAGGCTTTTTTCATGAGAAAAATGTAAGACTAGGAAAAAAAAAGAAAACTAAGCAAGTAGTTTGGACAAAATAATCTCATATTTTAGTAGTTCTACTCTGTTTCACCTAAATTAATCTTACCCTAAAGGCTCAAATTTCCCAATACATTATAAGCCATGCTTGGTGCTTAACACGTGTTTAACAAACAAGAAGTGTTTATGCATCTGCTGTCACAACCAAGCTCATGCCTCATATTGCCACTTCTCATTTGCTAGAGAAACCATGAACCACCAAATTCATTGCCAGCACCTTGTTCCTTGTGGTGATGTTAGGAGGCTTGCTAATAGGCACAGAAACTATTCTCTTTCATCCTTCAAATAGTCCCTCTCAGCTTTCTAGAAATAATGTCGAAGGCACCTGGTGTGTCAAATCAAGTCCTTTATGAAGCTATTGCCCTCATGGCCTCACAGGTTTCTCATCTTAGTCTCACAAAAATCATCTTGACCTAAAGGCAGCCCTTTCTCTTCTTTGAGGTATATTTCCTTTTTGTTGTTGTTGTTAAAATAATTTTTAATTACAAGCTTTTGATTTTTGTGTTATCCACATTTCCCAATGAGCTCATTCCCTCTCATCTCCAGCCATGATGTGGGAAATTGCCCAATGAGAACCCACTTATGAGAGCACATGTAGTGCAATGGGGAGGTGCTCCCCCATGTAGCGGCTTAAGAACATCTTCTACCCCACTTAAACTCCTAGTGAGAAAGCATGATTTACCCTGTCTGTATCTTCTGTCTGCACACTCAGGTCCATCTCTGCATCTAGCTTAAAGCCTTTTCTTAACCACATAGTAAGGGGCCATGAAATTGTCACAGAATGCCCACACATTATAAATTTGGACAGGGACCCTCTATTCTGCATCATCAAAAACTTCCTGAAGCAGACTTACCAACCCCCAGTGGGTATGGTCATCAGACAGGACTGCTTGTACGTGCTCCCAATATTGGGCCCACATTGGCCAGTCCTCCCATTACATAATAAAGAATTTATTAAAATGAAAAAGAAAAAAAAGTTTAGCAAAATTAGACAAAACATAAATTGTGTGTGATGGATAAAAGATGAAAGAAACAAACAACTAAAGGAGAAAGGAAGGGAGGAAGGAAGAAAGGAAGGAAAGAGAAAAAGAAGAGAGAAAAAAAAAAGAGTGTGGCAATATAAATAGTGTCCCATAGTCTTCCATTGTTATAAAGAAAGTAGGGACTTGGAAGTGTGCCTTAGGGTCAAACTTGGACATAAAATTCTACAGCATTCAGTTTTGATTGTTTTATTGTAATTGTTGTATTTTCCATTTATATTATTGCAGGTATGGTTTCCTGATTCTTTGTACTTCATTTTTGTATCAGTTCCCAGAGACTACTGGATAGTATAGTTCATGGAGTCATGAAGAGCCAGATATAACTAAACAACATCAACACCCCTTATTTGGTTAGAAATTTACCTTCTGTCCCTAAATGTAAAAGATGTACTATCTCATCTTGGAATTTTTTCCAATGCTATGACCTTTAATATTCCATTTTGAATTTATTGTGATTTATTCTGTAAGATGTTTGTCTAAGCCCAATTTCTACCTAATTGCTTTCTAATTTTTCCTATAATTCTCATCAAATAGGCAATTTTTCTCTGGATGATTTATGTTTTGGATTTTACAGAACTGTGGGTTATTGAAATCTTTATATTTTATTCATTCTTGTCTAGTCATCAATCAACTTAACTATTTCTATATCATTATGAAATAGTTCTGTGAATTGCTGCTTTTTTTTACATAATTTGAGTTCTAGAAGTGCTGTTTTCCTTTTTTCCTCTTTTAAAAAATTCTCCCTCTTGTTATTCTCAATATTTTCCTCTTCAAAATGAAGTCTGTTGCTATTTTATCTAGGCCTGTAAAGGATTCCCTTGGTAGTTTGGTATAGTGTCAAATCTTTAAGTTAATTTTGCTAGTAGTTTCATATTTATTTTGTTGGCAAGTCACAAGTACTAAATATCCTGTATTAACTTACGTAAATTGTTCTTTATTGCTTTAAAGAACGTTTTGTTCTTGTATCTAGACTGGTCTGCAGTGTCAATCAACAAGCATTTAATAAGTTCTTATGTGTTATGATCTCAGATATTTAATGTATTTTATGCTTATTTTTAATGGGATTTCCCTTTCTATTACCCCCACTTGTATTTTTATTATTGATACATAGAAATCCTAGGGTGTGTGTATGTGTGTGAGTGTTTATTTTGATTATAAAGTAATTAGCCAGTTTGTTTCTTTGCTGATTGTCTAGAGTGCTCTAAGCAAAAAATCATGTTACCAGAAAATGGAGATAGTTTGGTCCCCTCTTTTACTTTCTTTCTGCCTTTAATTTTTTTTCTCTTGTGATTGCTATTGCTAACATTTATAGATATTAACAAAAGCAAGGAAAGGGAGTTTCTTGCTTTACTCTTGTGTTTTCTGGGAAACTTCTAATCTTTCCCCATTGCATATTGTGTTACCTTTGATTTAATATAAATACTTTTCAAAAACCCTATTTTATTTTTAATTTATGAAATAAAATAAGCATTTCCATAACATAGTATAATAAAAAAGATGATTGCACATGAAACTGCAAATCTATTATGTACAACTTGCTATTCTATTTAAATGTATAATAAAGTTATCACGTAAATTTTTTTTCCCTCTCTCTCCACCCTGGAGATGGCTACCATTAGACACAAATATGTATACACACACACACACACACATATATATGTATATATGGGGAGAGAGAGATAATAGGAAACCATATTATATATGTATATATATATAATCTGTATATAATATATAAAAAGTATATATAGTTATAATATAAAAGAAAAAGATCCTTCTATCCCTACTCTTTGTAAGTTTTTTTTAAAGAATATGTAATTTTTTTCTCAAAAGCTTTTCCCAAAATTGTTGATATAATCGTGTATTTTGGTGTATAAAATGATTAATTACATTAATTGTCCTTGGATCACTGTTATAAATCCTACTTGAACACAGGAAATTTTTCTATATCTATCTGTGTGTGTGTATATATACAAATATTTTGGATGATTTTTTAAACTAAGATTTTGTTTTTTAAATTTCAATCATTATTCATGAATAGCATAGGTTTATAATTTCTTTTTTTTTTACCCTATCCCTACCTACTTTCAATATTAGGACAATATTGGTCTCATAGAAGAGATTTTGTCTAATGTAAGGGCATTTTCTTTCTCAGTATTTCAAAATTTCTCAGCATTTCAATTTTTTTTGTTATAGGTATTAATTTTAAAATTCTGACTTAATTCCAATTAGGCTTTATTTTTACCTCTGTGGCACAGGCTTTGATTGGGGAGTAGCAGATCCCCAGAACCACAGTCATGTGGGGAAAGTTGGCAGCCCAGCATGTGCCTTGATTCTTAGTGCCTGCACACCCCCATCTCCAACACTGCTGAGAGGGAACTTCTCAGGTAAGGTTACTCTATCCCAATTTGAGCTAATATCATCTTATTCTGGTGTCACAGCTCTGCCCACCTTATGTATTCTATTGCTTAAACTAATCTGTATAGCTTCCCCAATTACTATTTTGTTTGCTTGCTCTCATAAATATGTTTACTAGATATCAGCAATTACATTTTTTTGGTAATAATCTTATGGTGAGGAAGGCAAGTTACACTTCCTGATATTAAACTTTTACCTTCCAAATCGGGGACCAAATCACTTTTTTCTTCTCTCCTTCCCCAACCTAGTACGTCCAGGAAAGTAGCTTTCATCTTGAATCCTCTCATCCTTGAATCCCTCAGAGTACAAATATCTGATGTGGAATTGATAGATTTTCCAAGCTAGGGGAATGAAGGAGTGATGTATAAAGCCCATCCATGGCTATCCTACTTCTCAAAAAGGTATGGTCTCCCTAAAATATGCAATAATGTATTTGTGACCAGAATACTGAACACGTTCTTTACAAACTATAACAACAAAATTTGTATTTAGTACATGAAATGCAAACAAAAGATACAAATCTAGATGGAGATTTATTAATAACATCTAGTGTAATGAGTAGGATAAAGAAGGTATTACAGAAACAGTAATTATAGATAGTCACACTGATATACTGGTATTGGCTGTGAACTGGCTTATCATTCTGGGAAAGAATTTGTAATTACGGTAAAAAAACCAGTGATTAAAATGTCTGTAACCCTTGACCGAATGATTTCATTAATGGTCATATAACCCACAGAATCAAAGACAGACAGAAATATCCCCTAAACATCATAATATAAATAGCAGCAACTTTTTTTTGCTGTTGTTTGTGCAGTAACAAAGAATTAGAACAAAAATAGGGGTCTCTTAATGGAGGAATGGTTAAACAAATCACAGTACATAAATATAATGGAATATTATTGTACCATAAGAAACAATGGATAAGAAGGAGTAATAGAAACATGGGAAAATGTAAATGAACTGATGCATAATGAAATCAGCAGTATCAGAAAAATAACCTAAACAATGCCTACAACAATATTAATGGAAGAAATAACCCCACTCTATTCCAAAGGGAACAGAGCATTTTTTAATTATAATGACCCAAATGTTGACACAACAGAAGAGATGAGAAAATGTACATTTGTCTCTTCAAAGCAGAAATGAGAGGACTCTGATTGTTGTTGATGTGCTGTTTGGTTTTGCTGTATTGTTTTTTTCCTCTCTTTCTGTTTAATCTTTGTTACAAAGGAAACCTCATTTCAATGGGAGAGGTGGAAGAGATATATATTCCAAATTGAATGATGCAAATGCTTTAAAAACAAATAGCATCAATTTTAAACATTTGAAAGAAAATTGATAACAAAACTAATGTTTGTGCTATATGTTGCCACATAATTTTGAAAATAGGCACTCTTTAGCTCACCTAAGGTGAACCAGAAATGTATAGTACCTAGAAGTGGCATCTTTCCTGAAGAAAAAGGAGTGAGTAGTAAGGAGAAGAGAAGCAGAGACTGATAAAATGTGAGAATGAGCAAAGTTTGACAGTGGTATTTATGTCTTCCAAAGTGATCCCCCTCATGTCCAGTGTTTGAATAAAGAGGCACATTTGGAAATCTCCATTTTAAAAGCAATTTCAAACTAAAAATCTACTGTCAGAGGTCTTTTAGAAAGGAAGCTATTCCTTTATATATTGCCAGTTTCATCACCTGCCCATTACATGCTTGCTAGTGCTAATGTAAATGGAAAGGAGAACACTCAAACATGTACCATTATGTTTTTATATATGTGTACAGTAACAAAAATTCTGATACCTTACTGGCTTGTTTAATTAGGTATTTTATAGAGCATGTACTAAAGTGCAGGTATTCAAAATCCATCAAGATTATCATCATTTTCATTGTCATAATGTAAAATAAATGGGGTGTATCTGTCTTAGAAGGAACCCGCATTTGTGGCTCAATCACTTTCTTCCTACATGGTTTAATTATTGAGGTACAACAAAAATACTGCCTGGTAGCTCTGCAGTAATTTCCTACCAGCTCCCTGGAGAGTTGACTATTCCCCCTTACCCCTACCCTGAAGTTACAAATGAAATTGAAATGCTGAGACAAGCTCTTCAATGAGATCAAAGCACATGGCTCAGTTATGCTTTCTTTCCCAGACACTTTGGTACTTCTAAAAATGAAGTGTTTTCTCTCTATTAGATCCTGGTTTGAGATCTTTCTTTTTTAAAATTCTGAGGACTGAATTGCAAGAATTTTTGATGTGCTTGCAAAGAAAGGCATCCTGACTCTAAATTCGGAGCGGGAGAAGGAGAGGCAATGTGTAGTAGCAAGTGTTGTGTCAGAGTTAGTGCCCATCATTCCCAGGTTTTCCTTTGAGCTACGTCTCTGTTAGTTTCACAATGAGCAATCCTGGCCCAAGTTACCTATTCAAGTTGAAGAAGGAAAAATAACAGTCTAATCTGCAGTTGAAATTATACAGTAGTAATGGATCATGTGGCATCTAGGGGTAACCCCTACACATGGATCTTCAGAAAGCTACTCCAAGGTCAGAGCGCTTTCTAAGTTGACATTCACTGAAAACCATAGTTCATAAGTGCCACTAGGGACTGTGATAGGGAACCAATTTGAGGAGAACTAAAGGATTACCTTGTAACAGTGAGAATCTAGCTGTGATTAGATAATAATAACCTGTAGTGAACACAATTGATAAGGTTTTGTTATTTTTTCCAGCAGCTTAAGAGCAGAGGTGAAGGCATATAATGAAAATAATTGGGAGGAGAGATCTGGCAAAAAATAAGTAGAAAAAGGGCAAAGGTGGGGAGGGGTACGATTCAAGGGTGTATGACATTTTAAGGTAAAACTGGTTAACTATTTCATCAAGATTTTTAAGGGAAGAAAGCGGAGGAGAGTAATGGAGTAGAAGGCAAGGAAGGTGTAGATTGACTGACAATCCCAGTGAGGGTGAAGAATAGGTTTATTATTAATTCTTTTAATCAGCCCAAATCTGCCTACTCTCCCTTACATCCTGATCCCAAATGAGAATGAAAAAAACAAACAAACAAACCTCTATTACAAACATGTATAGTCAAGCTAAACAAATTTACACGATGACTAAATCTAAAATACGAGCGGTGGGGTGGGGGACAGAATGCTGGGTTAGGAATCAGGAAGACCTGAATTCAAATCCAGCTTCAGACATTCACAAGCTGTGTGACCCTGGGCAACCTCCTTAATCCTGTTTGCCTCAGTTTCCTCATCTGTAAAATAAATTGTAAAAGGAAATGGCCAATTACTCTAGGTCTTTGCCTAGAACCCCTCAAATTGGATCACAGTGAGTTGGACACAACTGAAACAATTGAAGAGTAACAACAAAAATGTCTAAAATAAAATGTTTATCTACCTATTATATCTCTATATATCATCCATCTATTATCTTTCTATATATCATTTGTCTGCCTGCCTATCTATTTGTCTGTCTGATTCTGCATTCCTAGTCTCTCACTTCTCTATCAGCAAGTAGATAACATGTTTTGTCATTTGTCCTCTGGAATCATGGTCATGAAACCAATCAAAGTTCTTTCAAAGTCTTTCAAAAATATTTATTTCCACACTATTGTTTTCAGTATGCAAATTGTTCTTCTAGTTCTGTTTACTTCACTCTGCATTAATTCATACAAGTCTTCCTAGCTATCTCTGAAACCAACCCCTTCATCATTTCTAATGCACAACATTTCATCGCATCCCTATACCACAACCCATTCAGACATTTTCTAATTGAGGGCCAGCCCTCAAATTCCAATTCTTTTCCCCCTCAATAAAAAGCTAAAAATACATAGTTTTTTTTTGCATCCTTGAAGTTTGTTTTCCTTACGAGTGCTTCCTTTCCTAATCTATACCCCTCTAATTCCCTCTCCTTCCCTTTCCCTCTTATTTTCCTGTTGAGTGAAATGTATTTCTGTACTCAACTCTGTATATGTGTGTGTGTGTATGTGTGTGTGTGTATTCTTCCCTCTTTTGACCAGTTCAGAAGAGAATAGGGTTAAAGGGTCAGTCACTCCCTCCCCCCTTTCCTCCTTATTTGTATGAGTTTTCCTTGAGCGCCAGAATTATGAGTTCATTTTTTCCTAACCTTCCTTAACCTTCCCCTCTTTCTAACCCTCCAACATATATTCCCTTTCCCCACCCTTTCCATTCTTCTTTTAAGATTATTAAGGCAAAGCAAAATTACTCCCAGGTCTTCTGTCTAATTAGAGTCCCTGCGTGACCCCTGATGATGATAGAGTTCAAAGGGAACACGAGTATCATCCCTCCTTATTTAAATGTAACCAGTTTATTGTTAATTAGTCATTAATCATTGTTTGTTCATGTTTGCCTTTTTACTCCTGTGGTGGAACTTAAATGTTTCTACTGAGCTTCAGTCTTTTCATCAGAAATGCTTGGAGGTCTTCTATTTATTAAAAGTTTATTTTCCCCCAGTAACAATATGCTTAGTTTTGCTGGGTAAGTTATTTTTTATTGTAAGCTTATATCTTTTGACATCTGAATTAGTATATTCCCAACTCTTTGCTCCTTTGTAGTGGTGGCTGCTAAATTATGTGTGATTCTAACTGACCTCTTGGTATTTAAATTCTTTCTTTCTAGCTGCTTGCAATATTCCTTCTTCGATCTAGAAACTAGATTTTGGCTATAATGTTCTTAGTAATTTTCATTTCTTTCAGGAAGCAACCAGTGGATTCTTTCTATTTCTACTTTGCCTTCTGGTTTAAAAATCTGGACAACTTTCTTTCATTATTTTTAAATGCAATGTCTGGGTTCTTTTGTTAACCAAAGCTTCGGGGAGTGCAATGATTTTTAATTTCCCTCCCCCCACTTTGATCTGTTTTTCAGGTCACTTTTGCTGATATAAGAGATACAACGTTTTTGGTCTTCTGACATTAAAAACAGTTTTCTTCTTGTTTCATGGAGTTGTGGGGTTCTATTTGGCCAATTTTAATTTTCAGGGAGTTTATTGCTTTATACCTCTTGTTAATTTCCATTGTAATTCTTTCTTCCATAGTTCTATTTACTTTTTCTTATTTTTCTCAATTATTCTCATTTTATTTATAAAAAAAATTAAAAAAAAAAAACCTCTTGCTTCATTTTCTCAAGGAATTCCAATTGAATTTATACCCAACCTCTATTTTTCTTTGAGGCTTTGCCAATAGATGTTTTTGTAGATATTCTTTTCTTCTGTGTTTATACAGTTATTTCTTGAGCATCCCTTTCACTATAATAGCCTTTTATTGTAGGATTCTTTTGTGTGTGTGTGTGTGTGTGTGTGTGTGTGCTCATTCTTTCAGCCTATTTCCTGACTTTGGACTTTGGACTTTGGACTGATGTTAATGCTATGCTCTGAATTCTTCTGGAGGAAATTCCTGGTCTGATCTTGCTGCTACTCTCTTGGGATGTTGAATGTTGTGTTATTCCAGGATCTCAGAAACAGATCAAGCTGGGTATCTGCAAGCTTTCAGTATTCACAACTTTTTTTCTGATTCAGGTTGAACTCTGATTGCTGCCTTATCTTAGCACTGTAAGTTCTTGACCTGGTTTTGTGTCTGAGCCACAGTAGACTGCTAATGTACTTAGTCACCCAGAGGGATAGAAATGCAAATTTCCTTTGCTTTGGAATTCCTACCATAGCTATTTTTCTGTAGACTTCAGACTGGGTTGGAAGCTGGAGAGGCTTTGCTCTCCTCCCGGGATCCAAGCCAGGCTATTGGTACTTTTTGCTTCTGAAATTGCTCCTCTCTGGTGACACAACCCAGGACCCAGGACCGCTCCTTCTCCCAGAATTCCTTCCTTGTATGCAATTTCCTTCCTCAGTCTGCCTAGGATTTGTGATCTGGGACAGGGGAGTAGACAAGAAAGCTGCCAGTTGGCATTTGTTTCTGCACCCTTCATGAGGTGCCCAATTTGAATCTGGATCCTCTTCTTATCCCAGTACCCTATCTCTCCAGGTGTTAGAGTATTTGGCAGGACATAGTTCTAGTTTGACCCCATTCTAAGTATCCATAGACTTCTCAGTCTATCTTCCTATGTTGACCAAGGATGGATTCATTGTGATTTTTTTTCTCATATTCCCACATCACACTTTGTTCTGGTATATTTTCTAGATCTCTTAGGAGGAGTTTTGCATTAGGTGGGGGGAGCTTGCTGCACTTGTTCCTGCTATGATGCCATCTTGGCTTCATTCAAAGATAGGTTTGGAATATACATGAGCAAGAGCTGTGTCCCAAAAGGCAATATTCAAATGACATGAACAAGCAGTTTTCAAAAGATGAAATGCAAATTATCAAAAGTCATATAAAATGTTCTAAATCACTAATAGTGAGGCAAATTAAAACCAAAACAACTCTTAAATATACTCTCCAAAGTCATTAAACTATACACATCCTTTAATATAACAAGACCACTGCGAAATATGTACCACAAAGAGGTTAAAGAGAAAGGAAAAGTGTCATTTTATACAAAAATATTTATAGCAGCATTTTTAGTTTGAACAAAGCCCTAGAAACAAAGTGAGCAGTCATTGATTAAGAAATAGTTGAACAACTTATATCGTAATGAAAAAGGACATTATTGTGACATAAGAAATTATGAAAAAGAAATTCAGAGAAACATGAGAAGACATGAATTTATGAAGAGTAGTGTTGGCAGAACTAGGAGAACACATTATACAATTCCTACAGTAACATAAAGGAAAATGACTTTGTAACACTTAAGAATTCTTGTCTATGCAATGAACAATCCTCATCTTAAGAAGACTGATAATACAAGTGTGTGTTCCTCCTAATGACTTTGTGTCCTAATAATACACATGCATTAGGACACTCCCCCACAGCTAAACATTGCTGTTATTACCATGTTTGGATTCTGAGAGAAATAGCTTTCTAACCAATCAATAAAAATGAAAAGCTATTTATGATATAAAATATTTACTTTTCTGTTGGCTAATGACAAGTACTATATGACTTATAAATGTACTTAAACTTCAATTGCATATATGGCTTCATTTTTAACAATATTTACACATAAACTAGCCTCTGTAAGGAAAAGATCTTTAGATCAGACTTTATTTTCTTTTACAACTGGCACACCAGCTATATTCTCATAGAGACTCTACTAAATGACAGACCAACATTGCCAGCCATTTCATTTGAAACTCCACCAAAGAGAATAATAATAATATGAGAAGGGTAAACTTAAATTGAAAAACAGCTTTAATACTTCAATGAAAAGCAATAGGTTTGTTTCTACAGAATACTTGTGATGGTCCATGATGGTTTCAAGATGACTTGTAAAGCACCCAGCAATTGTGGTTTGCAAACAGCCTGACATTTGTGTTGCAAGAAAGCAAACATTTGGTTCTGTGATTACATAGCTGATGAAGTTTAATTACAAAAGTAGCAGAGAAGAATGAAGGAACTGCATTGGTGCAATATACAGAATACAATTAAGGGTATGCATGTGCATCTGACCATGTGTTGGAAATCAGTTTTCACTCAATTGTTTAAACCTTGTAGTGGTTTAGAAACAATTTGATGACAAGTTGAGAAACTTCAAGAATATATTGCACTTCAAAGTGGTCAGGGTTTGATGTAATCACTGCATGAACACCAAAATCATTGTGTGTATGATCATGATAGTTTTAAATTGCTTCTGAAACAAACCTAAAATGCTTCAAGGATGCACCTGCTTATTGTCCCAGAGAAAAAAAAATATTTGCAACATCATTGGGCAACTATTTATTACCTATGATGTTATTAGAACCTTTTGAACCATTATCAAAAACCCCCAAAGCATTTGAGAACCACTAAATGAGAAACACTTAGCTAGAGGTAGAGAATGAGATGTTTTCAGATATAGAATGTAGAATAAAGTAAGTAGAATAAAGTAGATGTGAGTAGAATAAAGCTATGAATTTGTTTTAACTATCTTTTCATTAATTAATTATTTTTTAGTTTTCAACAATCACTTCCATAAGCTTTTGAGTTTTAAATTTTCTCCTTCTCCCTCTCAAACTCTGTCCCTAAGATGGCATGCAAACTGATATAGGTTCTACATATACATTACTATTAAGCATATTTTCACATTAGTCATGTTGTAAAGCAGAAACAAAACAAAACAGAAGAAAAAAAGAGCAAATAGTGAGCTTTGATCTGCATTCAAACTCCACTGTTCTTTCTCTGGATATGGATAGCATTCTTTATCATGAGACTTTTGGAGATGTCTTAGATTTTTGTATTACTGAGAAGAGCTAAGTCTATCAAAGTTAATCAATGCACAATGTGGCTGTGACTGTGTACAGTGTTCTCCTGGTTCTGCTCACCTCACTCAGCATCAGTCCATACAGGTCTTTCCAGGTTTTTCTGAAGTCTGCTTGTTTATCATTTCTTATAGCACAATAGTATTCCATTACATTCATATGCCACAATTTGTTCAGACATTCCCCAATCGATGGGCATCCTCTCAATTTCCAATTCTCTGCTGCTACAAAAAGAACTGCTATTTTTATACATGTAGGTCCTTTTCCCATTTGTATGATCTCTTCAGGATACAGCCCTAGAAGTGCTATTGCTGGGTCAAAGGGTATCCACATCTTATAGCCCCTTTGAGCATAGTTCCAAATTGCTCTCCAAAATGGTCAGATCAGTTCACAACTCCACAAACAATGCATTAGTGTTCCAATTTTCCCACATCTTCTCCAACATTTATCATTTTCCTGTTTTGTCATGTTGGTCAATCTGATAGGTGTGATGTGGTACCTCAAAGTTTTTTTGATTTGCATTTCTCTAATCAATAGTGATTTTTAACTATACTTTGTTATAAGGGAAGGGCATCTATTTGGGGTGTAGGAGTTGTGCATGTGTGTGGAAGAGTTAGAGGATAATGATAATCATACAAAAAAGGAAGAAAAGAACATCAACAAACCATTAAATCCATAGATGAGAGCAAAAGGATATTTACAAGAGGAAATAGAGAAGCAACATAATTTTTGCTACTATTGCTTAAATCTAATACATACTTAAAAGAAGCAAAACTGTATGAAATAGAAATTCTCAGGTTCACATAAAAACAATAGTTTTAGAAGGAGGCAGGTAGAGAAAGAGTGGAAAGATAGAAAGATGTGGTCTGAAAAGAATATAACAACTCTGATTCATGAATATCAAAAGATTATAAGGAATGGTAAGACCTACTAACATGAACAGCAATCATGATTTGGAAAAGGTGATATGTATGGGTAGAGCAAACTTCAAAGAAACAGGTTTTTCTACTGATAGATGGCAGCAGTGAGAGTATCTGTTTGAACCCTCCCCTATTTCTTTTACTGCATCATCTTCTTTATATGTGGCTGAGATAGAGTGATGGTTCAGAACATAGAATTTGAAGCAGTTGATAAACTGGGAGTCAAGAGTGTTTGGCACCAATAAATTCACACGTATGAGAGTCAATAGAGGTAAAGACTGTGACAAAAGGTGCTAACCAAAATCAAATAGGAGAATGACCATAAGGTCATCAGTTTATAGCAACCAGGACAAATTTGTAGAAGGAACCCCATAGGAGGAGAACTTGATGAGGAAATCTCTGAAAGTATTGGTGAGGAGTGAGGAGTGTTCTTAACCTGGCTTAGTATGTTGGGGGATTCGGAGAGGGGATGAGAAAAGATTCATCCAATACTGGGGAGGGTAGCCAGGAATGCAGTATTTTCTAGAGAGCAGGAAGATGGAAGGAGTGTGATAGGAAGAGTTCTAAAACATAGGAAATTGACCCAGCAAACTTCTAGGGCTGTATCCCAAAGAGATCATAAAAATGGGAGAAGGACCCACATGGACAAAAATATTTATAGCAGCTCTTTCTGTGGTGGAAAAGAATTGGAAATTGAGGAGATGCCCATCAATTGGGGAATGGCTGAACAAGTTGTGGTATATGAATGTAATGGAATACTATTGTGCTATAAGAAATGATGAGCAGGCAGACTTCAGAAAAACCTGGAAAGACCTGTATGGACTGATGCTGAGTGAGGTGAGCAGAACCAGGAGAACACGGTACACGGTCACAGCCACATTGTGCGATGACTAACTTCGATAGACTTAGCTCTTCTCAGCAATGCAGGGATCTAAGACATCTCCAAAAGTCTCATGATGAAAAATGCTATCCACATCCAGAGAAAGAACTATAGAGTTTGAATGCAGATCAAAGCATACTATTTGCTCTTTTTTTCTGTTTTGTTTTGTTTCTTCTTTCTTGTGGTCCCTTCTATTGGTTCTAATTCTTCTTTACAACATGACTAATGTGAAAATATGTTTAATAGGAATGTATATGTAGAGCCTATATCAGATTGCATGCTGTCTTGGGGAAGGAGGTGGGGAGGGAGGGGGATAAGATTTAAAACTCAAAAGCTTATAGAAGTAATTGTTGAAAACTAATACCAAATTTATTAATTTAAAAAATAAAACAGAAAAAAGTTTGTTAAAATAGAATTAGGCTCAAGAGAACACAAGGAGATGAAGTGGGGGAGTGGGGCATGGAGGGCAGAACAGGATATAGACTCCAGAAGATTATTACAGAAGTGAATTGGGAGAAGGAAATGCCAGCTGTGGGAAGGAGTTTTTTTGCCTAGTCAGCCTTAAACTCTGAATAACTGGGACTTGAAGAAATGGAGGAGTAATAAGGAGTGACCTTCTTCCTGGAAGGCAATGGCACTCCATCAAAGGACTAAGGTATTGTCATTTTCCCCCTTTACTATCCCTAGTGGCTGATGCTCTGATATTGGGCTGAGTGAGCCTAGATGGTTATTTAAGACTCAGGAAAGTGTTTGCAGTAAATATTTTATATTATTTAGGAAAGGAGGAAAGGGGAAACATTTAGAAAAAAATCAATTAAAATTTTATAAAATTATACCAAAGTATTGAAAAAGGTAAGCTATATTGGTATGGAAGGTACTTAATTATTTTGTGCTGGATGAATGAAATGTCATTTTATATAGATTAGAAGAGGCAATTTTGTCTTTTTCTTTGTCTTCAGAGAATTTTAAATTATCTTAGATAAGAGTCTGCCTGTGATTAAAAGCTAAAAATAAGGGAAATTACAGTGTGGTCTAATAGGACAATTCAGGTTGGGAGGGCCCAACAACATACAGAGCTGTCTCTTCTCTTTCTCTCCTGGGTTTCCATATTCTGTCTGGCCCCAACTGCCTCTGGTCTTCCTGGACCCTTTCACTGGATTCATCACTGCCATTACTTCAATTGACTAATAAGGGAAAATATCTCTTTTCCTCTTCATTCACTAAACAAATTGAAGTTTTTCACAAGGACCTTTTACTAAAGCATAATAAATGGCTAGACAGACAGATAGACACAAAGACAGACAAATAGATGATAGACAGACAGATAGATAGATAGATAGATAGATAGATAGATAAAACAAAATCAAAACCTGAGAGAAAACACAAAATAACCCTCATGCATGAAAGGACAAACTTACATTACAAAGAGTAAAATAAAATTTTTTTAAACTTCTGAAAATTATCATTATAGCTCAGTCATTTATATCCATGTTACCAATTTATAGCACTGATAACAGAAGCCAGAAAATAAAAGAAAAAAAAAGCTTTATTCAATCTACTTCCTGTTGTGTTCCATGGAAAGCTCCCTATAGCTTCCAGTTCCATGTGAATCTATAGCTAATTCTTGCTCCCTAACTGCAAAACCTCTATACCACCAGGGTCCTTCTGTTGTCAGCTACCACATGTAGTGATAACTCCTCTTTCTTCCAGATATTGGCTAATCAGTGGAGGAGAGATGAAGCCAAGCTGACTGAAGCAGTGAGAGAGGATTAAAAAACAATATGAGACTAAGGGAGTTTTGCCTATGATTAAAAAAAACACACACTGATTTTCTTCTGTGGCTTAAAAATTGACTCTGAAGGCAATTCTAAAAGAGGGCATTGAGAAATTATTTGAGCAGTGAGAGCATCTCTAGAAGTGGAGCTTCTTCCAAAGAGGATTATTTTGAATGACAGGGCAGAATTGATTATGTGGGTTATGTTGTATTTTATTTATTTTATTTCTAAACAAACACCAAAAATAAAAAGGACACATTGTCATGTCCTTATACACAGCAGAACTACAACATGTTCCTTTGAGTAGACTACCAAACCAAAACTGATGGGATATCAATATCACTTTCCTGATATTTTAAAACTCACAAAGTTGGAATCTCCAATCCCTTCACCTAAAATGGATAAAGAACAAATGCAAAAGAGAAGGACCAAGACAGTTTTATGGGACCATATGTGGGAATCAGAGGGGAAAAGGCCCCAGTTCTCTTCCCTTTTTATAGTATTGTCTCTTACCATTAAGGAAGGAGTCAAAACAAGAAAGACTAGTCTAAAAGCAAAGGGGCCAAAGTTCTGGTTGCTAGTGCCTTTTAAAGGCCCCCTCAGTTCTGACTGTGTAGGCAATAGAAAAGACTTCTCCTAACCATGTAGTAAATAGACTGGAATCAGTTACAGAATATCTATGTAGGGTCACATTTCTCTAGGGCAATTTTCATTACATATCATCATGATTCTTCCAGAAATATGCTCCCTAGAATGATCCATGTGGAGAGATGCTGTCATAGGTACTCTACATGTGCTAGTCTCTACATAAGTAATCATTCAACATATTACTTTCAAAACTATCCTGCCTGCCTATGCTTCCTTCTATTAATTACTGTGCATTTAAAACTGTATCAATGACCCTCCACTTTCGGTCATCCCTATTCTTTGGTCTCACTCTAACTCCTCTAGGTTCTTGGTCTGGTTTCCAGCTCAAAAAATTAAGTACCCCTGGAATTTGAATGTTAGAGCACTTGATTTTCACAACACCCTTTTTTGCATCTCAGAATAGAGGTTTATGGGCTTAAGAATCCCTGGGCTTAGGTTGTCCTGGTCAGAATGTCATAGCACCATATTGGCCTTCTTATAATCCTGGGGTTTATGACTTGCTTTGGGTTTTCTCAGTGGAGCTCTCTGCTTTGAACCCTCCATACACAAAACCTTGTAGGCTACACATTTTTTATTTCTTGTTGTGGAGACCCTCACTTTGCTTGAGAGTCTCCTTTTCTTCTTACTTGTGGGCTTCTGCTTGACTTTTTGTGAAGTCCTGGGGCAGAAGATATGATTTAATATAGCTTCTCAATGTATTTCTAGATCTAGATCTATATTATTTGGTCAATCATTAACTTTAGGGTTTTTTTCTGGAGTAGGTATAGGAGCCATCTATCTAGTTATATAATTAGATTATAATAAGAAAGTTCATTTGGAAGAACAAAAGGCCTAGATTCTCAAATGACAATAGTTCAATAAAGCATAAATCATCTAGAAATCTTACTAATTTTCAAAATATATTATAAAGCAATAATCCTCAAAACTATTTTTTATTGAGAGCAATGCAATAGCTAGATAATCAGGTAGATTCAAAAAGCAATAGTTCAATTTTTCAGTAAATTCAAGTATAAAAACTACTTGGAGAAGGACTCATTATTTGACAAGCACTGCTAGGAAAACTAGAAAGCTGCTTGGAAGAAAATAAATTTGGACCCAGCATTGTATGCCATAAGCTATATATGGATGAGTAAACTGAATGCAAAAAGTCATATAAAAATCAAGAACAGGAGGAACCTTTAACAGTTATGATTAGGGTGAAAGGTAGTAATGGCATAGTCATAACTAAACAAGGAACATGGAACTTCAGAACTTTCAAAATAGAAAATTTTGATAATATAAAATGAAAATTGTTTTGCATGAACAAAACCAATGCAACTATACTAATAGGAGAAATTGTCAAACTGAAAAAAAATCTACATAATAAATAGTTCTGATAATACTCCAAAGATTAAGGAATAGATCAAATACATAAGACCAGAAGCTCATCCTCAACAAATAAGTGGCCAAAAGGTATGAAAAATTTTTGAAAGGGAAAATGTGAACTATCCAAAAAAAATCTAAAAATTCTCCAACTCCCTAATAATAAGAGAAAGGCACATTCATCAAATTAGAAAAAAAGGTGATGAAAGAAATATATAAAGTTGGAAAGATCTCTGTCATACATGCCACACTAAACTGTTGGTGGCACTCTGAAATGATTCAATTAACCTGGAAAATGATCAGAAGAATGCCAAAAAAAGTCACTAAACTCTTCATTTTTTTTGAGTAGTGATTCCAGGATAAATGCCCTTATATTCCTTGGGAAAAGATCCTAGAGGATCATGGGAAGCAGAAGTTGTTAAAGATAGAGGAATTCCTGAAATGTTTGAGCTATCTTGAGAGGATGAGGACAAAGTACAGATATGTCCCAGTGTCAACAGCTAGCTTATTGCATTTGAAAGGTATGGCTATCCCTAAGTTAATATAATCATGAAACATTAAATTCTTATCTGACTCAATGACCCAATAAGATCAGTTATCTGCCTGGATGTATCAGTTCCCCACATTAAAGAACACTGAGAAGTCTCTTCTCCAATATCTCTCCCCATTTGCTGCCCGGAAAAATGGCATCAGTATCATTAGATGTTTGCCACTCTTTTTAAACCTTGTTTATTTGCTCTTTGTACTTTCATAAGAAGAGAAGGGGATGGTTATGAGAGATATGCAACTTTATGGGCATGTGAGGTGAGTGAGTGATCAGCCAAGAATGAAACATCTTCTTGGTTGAAACATGGAGTGATGCTTCAAGATTCAAAATCACGGAGGTGGTACAGTTGTAAGTGAGAACTAAAATATGACCTTCCTATTTGACAGCTGAGGTGGGGCAAAGATGTACATTGTTAGAGTGGAAGAAGTTGATGAATTGAGAAGACAACGTGTGTTAGGGAACATCAACCTGTATATTGATGTTCAAAAATAGAAAGACATGGGCTGGGCAAAAAGGAAGCTAGTTACCAAACTCCTTAAGAATATTGGGAGAATGATCAATTGTTCATGGCTACAGTGTTTTAGGCTGGATAATATAGATGGATGGAATCAACTTCAAAAGTTGCTGGGTGTTGGGGATAAAGGAATGATCTGGAAATGGAGGAAGTGAGCTTGTTAATAATAGAGCAAGGATCCAAAGGTCACTATGGAAAGGGAAGGCAGAGAAGCAAAGGAACTGAGAAGGGATAGGGTTGAGTTTGATAAGGATGGCAAGTAGGTAGAAAGTGAAGGAAGGGTTGTTTTCCTTTGAGAGGTAGTTACTCTGATTACTCTGATTAGGGTTATAAGAAATGTATTTACTAGCCTAGGACTTCTTTGGGAAGCACTAGTTGGTTGGGGCCATTAGCCTTTCCAGACACCATAGAACTGGAAGAATATTTGGATCATCTATCTGGGCTAAAGACTGAACTCAGGTGGCAACAGCCATGTAAGTTAAATGAAAAAATATAAAGGGATAAGACAAACCCAGATATCTTCTCTGTGAAGTGTTCATTCAGGAGAAAAGAAGGCCTGGTACTGGAAACCCTAGTTAGTCCTTTCTACATTGGGTGTTGTGCCCTAGGTCCTGACCCCAAGGATACACTAGATTTTTGTATGAGGTCTTAGATTTCCATACATGCTATTAAGCTCTTAATTCATCTCTTTAAACACCTGGACCTCTTAATTCACTAAACCCAACTTTCAAGCCTAACATCTTCATTCCACTTCAGTGATCATACCTTAGATCTCACCAAACCCATAACTTTATCACCTCCAAGATTCTGAAGTCAGAAATACCCCCCTAAGACTGAAGTCTACGATCTTTTTATCTCTTTCCAGGGCATCAGTAGCCCTTTGTCAGAAAGACAAGAGAACAAAGAATGAAGCAAAGAGTAAGGAAAAGAGATGTGAGATAGAGGGAAGGAAGAAAGGAAGCAAAGGAAAAAGAGAAAGTGAGAATGAAGAGAGACATAAGAAAAAGGGAGAGAGTGAAAGGAAAAGCATGACAGATGTTGATCTACAACTGAACTACTCACTGTGTGCCTCTAGTAAATTACAACATTGAAGAAAAGAACCTATATAATTTTCCATAAATACTGTCAGCTAAACCATTGGCTTGTGATGCCAAGAAATATTGCTGATAATGCTACAGCCCTGCTCAGACTATAGGTACATAAGTGATGTGAATTCTATTGTTTTTATATAACATTTAAATGAACAAGAGACAATTTTGTTGTGCAGATTTTAATGTAACTTGATCTATTTGTGGTCAAAAAGCCATCAACTCTAGTTAATTGCTACCACAGAGAATAATCAGGTAATTCAAAGCAGCCATCATATTCTCTGAGTGCAGCTAGTTAAGTAAAATGAATATTGAAAGTATGTTATAAACGAGACCTGCTTGATAGTGTTCAAGGTTGGAGGTCCTTTCCAAATGTAATTCTAGCTGAAATGGTATATAAGCCCACAGTTTATTTATTTCTTCCATCAATGAACACAGATAACATAATTGCCTTTGTTAGTAGATGATCCATCATGCCTAATGATGCAAGGACAAACAGGATGACTCAATAATGTGCCTGCTATCATTCATAGAAGAAAGGATGTTATTTTCCCCACAAAACAGAACAAATTTCTTGCAGATAATACTATTTTATCTCTTTTTAATTATAATAGTTCAGCCACATTAAATACTGAGATTCCAGTAAGGCCAGTTTTCTTTGTGATATTGTACTTACCCTATAGCTAAAGTCCTTTATGTACTTGTCAAAGATTTAAGATGAACTAACATGTAGCCAAAATCCAACTTCTTTCACCTACAGTCTTTGTGACTTTGGACGAGTTACTCAATCTCTTTGGGCCTTAAATTCCTTATTTATAAAATTAAAGGGATGGACTAGATAGTCCTTAAGCTCACTTCTTTGGTTAGCTAGGTGGTTCAGTGGATAGAGCATTGAGCCTCGAGACAGGAAGACTTGAGTTCAAATATGGCCTCAGACATTTACTAGCTATGTGACCCTGGACAAATCACTTCACCCTCTTTGCCTCAGTTCCTCATCTGTAAAATGACCTGGAGAAGGAAATGGCAAGCTTTCTTTGCCAAGAAAACCCCAAATGGGGTCATGGAGAGTCCAAAGCAATGGAACAATAAACTCACTCCTAGCTCTGAGGTTATGATCCTATGAAGTCCTGTATACTGCACATTGCAATGACTTGTTTGCTTAGAGCTTGTGCAACTTGTTTTTTCCTTAAACCTTGAAAGTAATTAATTGAATGACATAATTATTTTAAAGCAGATTTTAGCTACCATATTTGTTAAATTTCAAATGAGATATGTGTAGCCTTTGTTATCCCATCTGACAAAGATATATACAGAGGAAAATATAAATTCTGTTGCTTTGGATGGGAATTTGTCAATCTATTGTGACCCACAGACTAAAGAAGTGTTGTGTCTTTTCAGCATGCACTATTTCATGAACCCCTTTCCAAATGCCCAATTTCATGTTGGCTATCAATTTGTCACAGTTCAATTACTCTTTCATTACTATAAGACTCTTGATAAGAGAGCAGGTAGGAGTGAAGATAGCACAGTGACCGGAACCAGTGTGGTGAAATCCTAATTATAGAACTCCTGACAGATCTAGAAAATATGCCAGGTCAAATACTGGTGGGGAAATCAAGAAAAAAACGCTTAGCCATTTGTCCAGCCCAGGTGGGCATAGGGAAAGAGATTAAGAAGTCTGCAGAGAAGGGAAACAGGTCAGTTCAGGAGAATCACGGGAAACACTCCAGTCCCCAGGGAGACGCTATACACCAGGGTAAGAGGAGATACAAGATGGAGACCATGCCATTTCCCACTCCTTCCTTACAGACTCTTACAGGGTGCTACCACTGGGACAGGTGCAGATTGGCAGCTTTTCACCCCTACCCAGTTCTAGGTCACAAATTAAGAGTAGATTGAGAAGAGAACCTGTACTGGGCAGAGAAGAAGGTCATTGTCCAAGGAGGGAGGCCTAGAACTGTGTATGGGAAAAGGAAAAAAAAGAGTTCAGAAGACAGCAGGAGTAGCCAAAATGATGTAGCTCAGAACTCAGGAGAAGCAAAGTCTCACTTCCAACATCTAGTTCAACCTACAGGACAATAACAGGGCAGAAATCCCAGACAAAAGGGAGCCTATAATTCTGCTATTCTGAGCCAATAGAGCTTTCCAGCTGGCTTATAGAGGTGGAGTCTAGAAGCAGACTACTATTACATAAAATGAAACTCAGGTCAGCAAATTCAGGGCTCAGACCAAGGGGCATCAATCAAACTTTGCCCTGTATTAGACCACTTTGGGAGAACTGAAAGCTTGCAGTTCCCTAGCCTGTCCCTGAGATACTGGAGTGGCACAAAAGTCAATACCTAAGAAATCAGCCACAGGACCAGCACAGACCTTCTCTTCAGACGTGTGGTAAATCCCAGCCCTAACAGTATGTCTGAACTCAGTATATTGGAAGAATGGACAAACAAAGAAAGAACCCTACCATGATGAGCTATTACGGTGTCAAGGAAAGTCAAGACAAATGCAGAAGAAGAGATTGACTCCAAAATATCTACAAGAAAAGTCTTAGAAAAACACAGATTGGGTATAAACTCAACTAGAATTTCTGGACGAGTTTAAAAAAAGAGTTCAAATTTTTTAACAAATGGAATGAAAGCTCTCAAGGAAAAAGCAGTAAGAGGTATGGAAGAAAGAGTTGGAAAGGAAATTAACAGCTTTCTGTAAGAGGTAAAAAACCTAGTCCAAGCAACAAATTCCCTGACAATTTGAATATACCAAACAGAAGTGAATGACTCCATGAAGCAATAAGAAATATTCAAACAAAGCCAAAAGGCTGAAAAAAATAGAAAAAATTTAATACATCTCATAGCAAAAACAATTCACCTAGGAAAGAGATTGAGAAGAAATTTTTACCTAAAAAAACACTCATTGCCCAGATCTCTTAGAACCAAAGGACAAAAATAGAAATAGAGTCCACCAGTCACCACCTGAAAGAAAATTCAAAATGAAAACTCCCTGTAGCATCAAAATCTATGAAGTAAAAAAAAAAAATACGGAAAACAGTTGCAATGAAAGAATTCAAGAACTGAGGAGGCTCAGTCAGAATCACACATGATTTGCACTCATCAATATAAAGGAGCAGAGAGCTTGTAATACAATATTCTGGAAAGCAAAGATACAGGTTTACAGCCAAGAATAACCCAGCAAAACCGAGCATAATGCTACAAAATAATAAATGGATCTTTAATGAAATAGAAGTCTTCCAAGCATTCCTGATGAAAAGACCAGAGAATCTTTGAAGTTCAAATACAGAAATGAAGAGAAACATAAAAGATAAACATGAATAAACTGATAAAGAACAAAACAAGGGTAAACAGCTTACATTCAAATAGGAGGAGATGATATGTATCCCCTCTGAACCCTATCACCATCTAGGTTCATATAAGGAGTACAATTAGACAACACTTGGGAATAATTGTGTTATGCCTTAATGATCTTGAAAGAATAGAAAAGATAGAGAAGAAGGAATAGGAGAAGGAAAGGGAGGTTAGGGAAAAGTATTTCACTAATCATGGTGAACAAGTATACTTTTATACAAGCAATGGGTGGGTCAAGGAGGAGTAACTGACACTTGAACCTTGCTCTCATTTGAATTGGTCAAAACAAGGAAGAAGGGGGCAGCTAGGTGGCGCAATGGATAGAGCACCAGCCCTGGAGTCAGGAGGACCTGAGTTCAAATCCAGTCTCAGACCAGACACTTGACACTTACTAACTGTGTGACCCTAGGCAAGTCACTTAACACCATCGTCTAGCAAAAAAAAAAAAATACAAAAACAAGCAAAAGAAGGAAGAATACACACACAGTTGAGTATAGAAAAACATTCCATTAAACTGGGAAATTGGGAAAAAGTAATGAAAGAAACAAATATGGTAGCTAAAATCTGCTTTAAAATAATTATGTCATTCAATTTCCCAGAGAAAGGGAGAATGTAGGGAGGCAAATTAGAGGGAAGGTAGCTAAAGGGAGGGATTAGTCCCAAGCAAAACAGATTCTAAGAATATACAAAAATATTTGTAGCTCTTTTTGAGATAGACAAGAATGGAATTTTGGAAGGGTGTCCATAAATTAGGGAATGGATGAACAAATTATGATATATAGATGTGATGGAATACTATTATGCTGAACTCTTGAACAATAAAGATTCTGGCAAAATAATGATAAATCATCAAACCCACCACCTGATAGAGAGGTGAAGGACTCAGTGCATAATGAGACTTTTTTAAAAATAGGAAATGGTCAATCAGGACATTTGATTTGATTTATACATGTTTGTAATGAGTTTTATTTTTTCTTGTGTTCTTAATGGGTAGGGGGATTTGCATAAAAGGAGAAAGATGCTCAAATTTAATGGAAGCCCAGAGAGGATAAGGGATTTGCCCATGGTCACACAGCTAGTAGGTATCAAGAAGTAGAATTTGAATATAAATTTCTCTGACTCCAAGTCCAATATTTCACTCACTCTACCATGCTGCCTCTCTATAAATTCAGCTCTGTTTGTTAAAAAGATGTCTTATTATATTACAGTCATAACTTATACTTTAAATCAGGAGGTGAGAATGCGGGGCAGTGAGGTGTAATGTAAAGAGCACTGTTCTTAGATTCAGATGAACTGTGTGTGAGTTGTGGTTCTCATATTTCTTGTCTGAGTAACTGTAGGTGCTGTTCCATGACTCAGTTTGATAATATTCATATTATCCTAATATATGTAATATGATAGATACACAAACACTGTCTGGATTTGTGATTTCTTCACCAGCTTAGAAAGTTCCAAAGTATGAGAACTCACTCCTCTAATGACAATTTATCTGTGACTGAGAAGATAAGTCCTAGGGAAGTGTCTGAGGATTATAGAGGTGGTGATTTGTCCAGGGTCACACACCTAGTAAGAGATAGAGGTTTTTATACCTAGGTCTTCCCGACCTCAGAGGTACACTTTATCCATTATTTTATGTGTGCGTATACACATACATAGACATACATATACATATAAACACATACACATACATATATATACATATGCATGTAGATCTGTATCTGCATATATGTACTTTCATCTCTGTCTTTGCAAACATGTATGTCTGTGTCTGTGTATATAATACAAAAATATTTATACCACCTGCCTGCCTCTCAGCAAGTAAAAACTGGTATTGATAGCTGTGAACCATAAGTTTATAAAAATCCTCTTAGAGTGACCTTCTTTAAAGTAAATCACTGTTGAGGCTTTTTATTCAGAATAATTAAGAAATATATCAAAATAAAAAATATATTAAATATAATTAAGAAATATGTGTGTGTAAAATATACTAAAATAGCTACAAAAATAAGCACACCAGCTTCATTTAGAAAGAAAAATGCCTGTGATTTATTCCTTCTTGCTTTGTATGTATGTAATTTAACTCCACTGGAGATCATGAAATTCAACTAAATACAGTCATAGAGTTTTGAATATAGATTCTCATTCTGTGTAGAATTGCAAAAAATAATGATCTCTTTATAGGGTCAACTAAATAATTCAGTAAAGCAATTGGGACAATGAACCAGCAGTGACAAAGTGCTATTTTAAAATGCATAGAAAACATAGGAGACTTTACACTTATTCAAAGCAGATATCTGGTATCTTGTTATATTGAGAACTAGAGAACCAAAGGAAAATGGGTAGCAAAGCAACAGGGAAAAATAGACCATGGGTTAGCTCTGAAGCCACCATAATTCCTTGTTTTTCTGGCAATTAAAATGTACAGTAACTTAATTCAACCTGGCATCTAATGTCTTTTTATGTGTGTACCTGTATATATACACATGGTTAAGATTGAGACAGTGAGGGGAGAGAGAGAGGAGATGGAGACACAGTGAGAGACAAAGGGAAACAGACAAAGTATTGATGATGATCAGAGCTGACAGATTTACAAAGCTGTTTATAGACATTAACATTTGATCCTCACAATAATTCTATGAAGCAAGTGCTATTATTATCCCCATTTTATAGAGGAAGAAACTGAGGATCAGAAAAGCTAAGTTACTTGTCCATTGTCACACAGTGTGCATTTATTTATTCTTCTGTATGTTTTTTTTAAATTTTTTTCTCTTACTGGTCAGATCATAGACAAATTGAAATCAACAGCGTGTCTTACTGAAATGGAAGTCATAAAACTAGGAGTGACACAGAGATAATAGCCTAGTAATCAAGAATAAAAGACTTGTAAATTATACTGAATCTCATTTGATGCCTAAAGTTGAGGAAACAGTATATATTTCCTTTCCATCTTCTATAAGATGGGGTGGGAGGGGGTAGAGACAAAGATTTGCTCAATTCAAGAATTGATTTCCCTAGGAATCAGATCTTTAAGGACAGTTCATTAAGTAGGAAATTGGTCTCTGAATTTATTTAAATGTTTAATAGGATATTAATTACAGTAGTCTTGGAAATATGAAACTTTTTTTAGGTATGAAACTATACAAGTTAGGAAATAAAAGTATATACATTTGAACTGGATAATGTTCCTGTCAGGATTGTGTTATGTTGTGCTATGTATATTTGCAATAAATATATGCACAGAGAATACTTTAATTTGATTTGATTTATAGGCTCACAAGACCTTGGAGTCATTCTCTCCAATATGTCTAGGGTTTAGCAGATAAATTCTAGGGAGTTGTATGAGGCAAATGGAAGTCAGAGAATTTGCCCTATTGTCAGAATTTGAACTCAGAATTTGAACTCCCTGACTTCAAGCCAAACATGCTATCCACAATGCCAGGCTGCCTTTATTTTAGGATTCTAAGCTCATAGATTTAGAACAGGAAGGTCAATTTAGTGCAACCCTGGTGTTTTGCTGATCATCCTAAAAACTTTAGGTGACTTGTGCAAGGTTACACAGACAACCTCTGACTTCAAATCCAATATTCTTTCCATAGCATCATCCTTCAGTATGCCTAAATAAATTTATCTTGCCCTAACCATCACCAGTTTAGAGAACCTTTGCTGCTTCTGGTCTTAGAGGAGAATGGACAGATAGATATTAGAAGTGTACTGAGTCTGGTTTAGCTCCTGAAATGATCTTAATACCCAAAGATAGTAAATCTTTAACCTTTAAGCTGCTCCTACATGCTGAGTAAGGTGAAGATGTGTCCTTAGTGTGCAGTCTATGACTTCATACTATTAATGTAGATTAAGTTACTCACTCAACAATAACTGACATCTTTGCTCTTATTGGTTGGTGGATTCTTCAGTCCTGATAGCAGAGTGTTATAGAAACTTAATATGATCAGGACGAAAGGTTCCAGAGCTGGAAGGAATTTACACCAAGTCAAAGAATTAATAAGCCAGTAAGTTGCAGGGCTAGATTTTGAACCCTGGTCTTCTAATTCCAAAACCACTATACCATGCTACCTCACCTACCATGAAGAGTGATTCAGAAGAATTTTTTGTTTGTTTGTTTCCCAAGGCTTATTCCCAGGTCCTCCTTTATGAAGGGAGTGACTTCCAGCCCCCATGACCACAATGGGTCAATCCTCTTCAATTCCCAAAAATTTGCCTTTAAGCTGTCTTTTACAAAATTGGAAAAAAAATAGTTTCTCTAAAGAACTTGAAAAGAAAAGGCTGGTGTTTACAACTGGGGTTAAGTGACTTGCCCAGGGTCACCCAGCTAGTAAGTGTCAAGTGTTTGGTCTGAGGCTGAATTTGAACTCAGGTCCTCCTAACTTCAGGGTTGGTGTTCTATCCACTGTGCCACCTAGCTACCCCTACTGGTGTTCTTTTGCAACACCCTTTGGCCTCAGTATCATCTGGAAAATTTTAAGGCATAGCCCATTTTTGGGACATTACAGCATACACTCTCTTACATATATTGTCACAGAGAAGGAAAATGGGCAGAGATTTCCTACCTAATGACTTTTGTGGAGCTTTCTTGAGACCCCATCCTCAGAAAAGATTGTGAGATGCTTGTAGCCAGAGCTGCCTCACAAATGAGGAATAAAGACCATTCCTTTTGGGGATCAGATCTTTTGGGTGACTTTTTTCTTATAGCCCCCAGGGCTATGGCATCCCCCTCTTCGCAGCCTCAGTTAGCACTACCTCCCCAGCTCCAACTCCCACCGCATTCTCCCCTGGCCTCTCTGGCTGCTTTCCATTCTCCCTAGGCCCCTCCTTCTGCTCTCTGTTCTTCCCCAACCCTTCCTTCTGCTCCCCATTCCCCCTGCCCCCCCCCCCCCGCTTCCCATGCCACTCCCTCCTTGCCCACCTCGTCTTTCCCTTGGTTTTCCTTCCCTTTTCCTGTAGCCCACCCACCTGCCTCATTCACCTTCCACCTTCCACATCTCTTACCCTGAATTTCCTCCCCAGGCGCCTGCCCCAGAGGTGACCTCTACTCAGGCCTTGAGAAAGAGCCTCACCTGGGCACCTCCTCCCCCATCCCTCTCCCTGAGGCAAGAATCACCCAGGCCCTGGCCTCGGCCCTCGCCCCCATGGCATCTTGGTGGTATCTCCTCCTTTGACCCCTCCCCCTCCTCTGGTATCAGCTAATCTTTCTCCTTGCCAATCAGATTCCCCTGGCCTTGCAGTCTAGTCCTGTTCAGCCAGCATTGCTCAGTCCCTCCCTCACAAGAAGTGGGACTTCCTATCTCCCTTCTCAAGCCCCTGTTCCCACAGCAACTTCAGGGCTTTTTCCCCTAAGGGAAGTGCCTGCTCACTTAGTGGGACAATTAGGATGCATGTTCCATTCTCCATTTCAGACCTCATTCAGGTTAAAGAGAAACTGGGGTGAAACTCAGAAGATCCCACTAAGTTTACTGAGGACTTTAGGGACATGTCCCTATAATTCTAGCTTTCTTGGAGTGATTTGCACATCCTCTCCTCTACCTGTTGTACCACTGAGAAAAAGAGGAGAATCTGAGAAAAAGCCCAAAAATTTGGTGATCATTTTGCTACCTATGACCCCACAAATCCCCCCCCCAGGAAAAGCTGCTGTTCCCACTAGTGCCCCGGAATTGGATTATCAGAAGAGTGAGGATAGGGGAAAAGAGAGACCACATGGTAATTTGCCTGTTAGAAGGCCTAAGAATGGTATTTTGAAAGCAAATAAATTTTCAAAAAATTAAGGAAATTACTCAGGGAGAAAAGGAAAACCTTCCTCTTTACCAAGACCTGCTAGTAGAAACTATTAAGAAGTATACAAATTTAAATCCTGACTCTTTGGAAGGAGCAGCAATCCTTAGCATGTATTTCATTAATCAGTCTGCCCCAGATATTAGGAGGAAACTACAGAAAATTAACAATGGGACTCCAAACACCTCAGGCTCAATTACTAGAGACAGCCTTTGGAGTCTTTAACAATGGATACCTAGTTGCAGCAGAGGAGAGAGAATGCAGGGAAAGGGCTAGAGACAGGGAACATGCTAAATTCTTGGCTGCTGCCATGGCCAGGAAAAAACCCAAGAGTGCTCCTGGCAACTTGAGCAGTGGGGGAAACCTACTTTCAATGCCATCAGGAGGTTCACTAGTCCAAAGAGTAGCCCTTCATGGTACCACCCCAGAGGGAATCCCTGGGACCAATGCCTCTGGGACCATGCCTAAGATGTGACCAGGAGGGATATAGGAGGAAAGATTGTCCCTGAGGTTGGAAAAGCAGTGGAATCACCCCACCCCAGTACCCTGTCCTCCAGTCTTCTCAAGACTGGGAATGACAGGGGAACCTGGGGCTTGGCAGTACTCCCACTTCCTCCATCTCTCTCACTGAGCCCTGGGCAAAAATCAAGGCTGCAGGTAAGGTTACCTACTTTATCATGGCTGCCTTCTCTGTTTTAACCAATTACTCTGGCCCTGTTCATCCCTCAATCTGTCAGGTCATGGGCATTGAAGGGAAAACTAAGGGGATGTCTCCAGACATACCCCTTCCTCTGCCTACATTAGGATCTGTTGTTTGAACATTCCCTCCTTATGCTCTCCTCTTGACCTGCCCCCTTGTTGGGAAGGGACCTGATGGTGAAGTTGGGAAGCCAATTTTCTCCAGTTAAGTTTCCCATCTCCCTTTTCCCTCTGTTCATCAGACCTCCCCATGTTTCCGCAGAAGTGTGGGAGACATTTGAGCCAATTGTTTGGGATCAGGGAATTCGTGAGTGAGCTACTCATGCCATCTTAGCAATTGTTCACCTCTGAGATCTGAAAGTATTGCCCTATCACTGGAAAACTTCTTTGGCTGCTGCCTCAGGAGCTCTTAATTTCTTGGGCACTCGAGGCTATTGGGTCTCTTTGAACAAAATCCAGATAGTGTACCAGTCTGTAAAGTATCTGGTTCATGAACTAACACTCACCTCTCACTCTTTAACCTCAGAGAGAAAAAAGACAATCCTGTCCATCCCTGTTCCAGCCACTAAGAAACAATTTCGAAGTTTTCTAGGCATGGCTGGGTTTTGTAGACTCTAGATCCCTAATTTTGGTCTTATTGTTAAGCCCCTTTATGACACTACCCAAGGCCCTGACTCATTCCCTCTAGAGTGGGGCCCTGACCAAGCTAAAGCTTTTGAGACTTTGAAAACTAAATTGACCACCATGCCAGCATTAGCTCTACCCAACCTAGAAAAAAACCTTTCATTCTACATGCTGATGAAAGGAGAGGACAGGCTTTGGGAGTCCTAACCCTGTCCTTAAGACCTGACCATAGACCAGTTGGTTAGTTTTCAAAACAATTAGACTCTGTGGCTGCCAGATGGCCTTCATGCCTCTGGGCAGTGGCTGTTCCAGCCATTCTGTTCAAAAGCCCTCTGATTGGCAGTAAACTAGGAGAAACTATTTGACAAGTCTGTTGGGCTTCCCCAACTTGTATCCACAGACTCTGGAATATACCTGTGAATCCTTGGAGGACCTCAAGCTACTGTTTGGAAAGGCCCCAGGCCCCTCCACAGGACAGGTGAATAAAAAGAGGTGATATCATACATGCTCTTTTCCTTTTATGTTTTTCCGTTGCCATAGTCATCTTTAATTCCCTCCAGGAAAATTGTCTTTTCTCTATACTCCTTTTGTGGCTGTTTGGTCCTTGTTGACTTAACTTCCTTGCCAAGTTTGTCTCCTCTAGGGTCCTAGCCATTAACTTCCAGATGACTGCTCAGGCTATGTACCAACCTCCAACTTAGTCCAAGGTCTCTAGCCCAATGGACCTGGCATCAGTCAGGTTCTGAAGTCTAACCCCTTGAATGGCACCCAACCAGGCAGGGACAACTCTATGCCCCTTGTCAACAGGAAGCAGTTTCAGAAGCTGAGATCTTCACTTCTTACCTGAAAGAATTTGGTTCCCATTTGTTTGAGGGGGGAATGATGGGGGCACAGGCCCAAATTGAGATCTTTGACCTTTACCCCACAAAAGAATTTGGGTTCCATTTGTCTATGGGCCCTAGAAAACCCCACCTTGAACTTTCTTTGAATTCTCCTAGGTGATCAAGGAAATCTCTAGCTTTTGCCTGAGACTATAATCCTACCAACTGGCCTTTCATTATTACCTATGCCCAATCTCCCAATTCTCTGTTACACTTAACCTGGCCTAGCCCCCCATTGTCTATTACCTCCAGATAGCCCCTTGCTACTTCCTACCCTTGATCCTATCTAGACTCCATTCTCCACCTCCAGGTCATTCCCATCAAAATCCTCCCTAGACCCTATTTTAGGTCATCTCAGCTTATAGTCCACTCCCATCAAGATACCCCTTCTCCTAGATCCTTCCTCCAGTCACCCCAAACTATTTGGCCACTCCTAGATCCCTCCCATAGTCTTTCTGTATATAAAGTCCATCTGACTTCCATTAAGGTGCTCAGATTCTTAAAATCTAGCCATGGCTCAGATTCCTTAAAATATGTCCCACTTGCATTAGTGATACAAATGTTTAGATTCCTTAAGAGTATGGCCAATATGGCAGATCTTTAATAAACCTTGTCTTTGGCTGAAAAAAAAAAAAGAAAGAAACTTAGACTCCAAAGATCCTTTGCCTAATAATTGCCTCTCTAGTCTCAATTTGGAAGGCTAGAGGTTTGGGTGAATACTGAAGCCTCTTGCTAAAGCTCTCACAGCCATCATCAGAGTTCAGGATGCCATATCAGATGCCACTTTCATCATATACCTATCTCTTTTTTTCTTTTGCTTATGTGAAATGGAGTTAATTAATGCATCTTTTATATCTTGATTTCCTGTGCAATGCTGCTATTGTAGCTTTCTTCACCATCATGATGACCATGACCCTTTCTGATTCTCTCACTTTTGTATTTTCTTTTAAATTTTCTAGTTCATCCCTCACTTAGATATCAAAGTTATCTTCCTAAAGCATAGATCATATTTCACCTCTCCCTGATGAATAAACTTCAACGGCTCCCTATTACCTCCAGGATCAAATACAAAGTCATCTAGATTTTAAAGCTCTTTATAACCTGGCCCCTTTCTACCTTTCCAGTCTTCTTATGCTATACTCCTCTCCACATACTGTGCTATCCAGTGGATTTCTTGTTATTTATTCCTTACACACAACTTTCTATGTTCCAACTCTGAGCCTTTTCAAAATCTGTTTCCCATATCTGGAATGCTCTACCTCCTCACTGCTAAGTTTTTTCCTTCCCTTGTTTCCTTCAAGAGTCACCCTAAATTCTACCATTTACAGGAAGCTTTTCCTAATATCCCCCATTCCACCCCCATTATTAGGACCTTCCTTCTCAACTTACCTTCCATTTACACTGTGTATATCTAATTTATACATAGTTGATTACATGTTATTTCCCCCCATTAGAATGTGACTTCCTTGAGGGTAGAGACTGTTTTTAAATTAATTTTTTTGTTGCCTTTTTATATCCCCAGTGTGCAGCACAGTGCCTGGCATAGAGTAATCACTTAATACATGCTTATTGATTTGACTAAAATTGTTAAAAGGAAAATAAAAGTGGCAAGGCACTCAGTCAAGTTTGAGTGGGGGTGGGTGGGGGAGTTTTTTACTTTGTGAGCAACCATCCCTGCCTGCCTACTTGCTTTGTTGCTCTTTGGGAAGTAACAGCAATGAGATGTCAAATTATCCCAAGATAGAAATAAAGGTTTCTTGGAGATGATACCTGGACTAACCTCTAAAGTTTCTTCTGACTCCATTCTTTCCCTCATCACCACCATCCCAAATTTCTTCTTTCAACTCTTTTTCCACCTACCTCCTAGCTTAAAGCATCACTTATGTTCTTATCATTTCTGGACATACTTGTTCTAATAGCACCAAAATGAGGTCATCAGAAGACATTATAAGAACTTAGATCAGAAAATGTATAGTTAACCTTAGCAGTAACAGAGGTCACAAAATAGCCTGATCTCTAAAGAAGTCCACATGGGTGGAACAATTTAATTTGGGGAAAAAGATTATCAGGAGGATACTTTTGGTACCATCTTTTCTCATTTATTCATGAAGATCAATTGTGGCTTAGAGACATGTCATTCTGAATCTTGTGAGAATATGGTTGAATCTATTAGGAGAGAGTCAACATGGTTTAATGGAAAGATAGCTAGATTTGAAGTTAAGAGACTTGGGCAAGCAACTTAGATTATATATGTAAATACGTGTATGTACATATGTAGATATGGGATGGAAAATTATATATATATGTATGTGTGTACGTATATATGTGTATATATCTGTATGTGTAGTTATATACACATGCATACACACACACATTGATATATATGTGTATATATATATATATATTTATGAAGAATACACAGTTAAATTAGGAGGATGAACATAAGAGCTGGTAAAAATAATGCCAGATGTGTTTAAAAGTCAGAACAATCTGAGGGTGGTTAAGGATGACAAAAGTTTTTGTTTTGCTTTTCTCAATATTGGCAAAAGAGGAGGATCAAAGATGGGGTAGGTATTTTCTTAGACTATGATAAATGACAATGGGAGAGAAGGAAGAACAATTAAATTGTTATTTTGAGTCTATTTCCTCTGGCAATGAAAAAGACCTTTGCACAGGAAATGAAAGAACAAAAATGGCTAGGAGGAAGTTGTTAGCCAAGAGAAGTAAGGAAATAGAGAGCTCCTAATTGCCTTTGATAAATTCAAGTCACTTGGCCCAAATTCCATAGGTACTGAAAGAATTGTAAATGTAATTAATTAACTACTTTAAGTGATATTTCAAAGACTTTGGAGAATTCGAAGGTACTGTAAGACTGGGGACTGACAAGTCCCAATTTGAGAGAGTCAGACAGAGAGATAGACTTACAGTCAGACACGGAAAAAGATAGAGAGAAGAGAAGAGAGGAGTGTATAAAGTATAGGCCAGTGACTTTTTCTTCAATTCATGGGAAAATTCTAGAATGAGTCATATGAAGGTCAATGGTAAACATCTGAAAAAAGAAGCAGTGGTTATAAAGAATCAGTGTGGTTGCATTAAGAATAGTTGGGAAAACTGGAAATCAGTCTCGCAGAAACTGGGCATAGATCAATTTCTTACACCATTTACCAAGAGAAGGTCGAAATGGATACATGGTCATCTAGATATAAAGGAAGATATCATAAGGAGACTATAAAAACATTGAACACATTACCTATCAGATTTATGGATTTTATGAATTTATGAATAAATAAGAGTTAGAGAGCATTCCATGATGTAAAATGGATAATTTTGATTACATTAAATTAAAAAAAGTCTTACACAAATAAGAACACTGCAGCCAAGATTAGAAGGAAAACAGAAAATTGGGAAAAAAATATTTCAGACTGTTTCTCAGATAAAGGTCTCATATCTCAAATATTAAGAGAACTTCATCAAATTTATAGGAATATGAGTCATTCCCCAACTGATAAATGATCAAAAGATATGAGCAAGCAGTATTTTTAACAAAGAAATCAAAACTACATAAAATCATATAAAAATGCTCTAAATCATTATTGATTAGAAAAATGCAAATTACAACAACTTTGAGATATCTCACACCAATCAGATTGGCTAAAACGATAGAAGGGGAAAATTACAAATATTGAAGGGGATGTGGAAAAATTACTAATACACCGTTGGTGGAACCATGAAGTGATCCAACCATTTTGGAGAGCAATCTGGAATTATGCCCAAAGAGATAAAAAAACTGTGTTTACCCTTTGACCCAGCAATACCACTCTCAGTCTATTTCCCAAGGTAATCAGGGGGAAAAGGAAAAGAACCTATATGTTTTAAAATATTTGTAGCAGTTTTCTTTGAGGTGGCAAAGAACTATTAATGGAGAGGATGCCCATTGATTGGCTAATGGCTGAACAAGTTGTGGTATGTGATTGTGATGGAATACTACTATGCTGTAAGAGATGATGATCTGGTTGATTTTAGAAAAATATGGAAAGACTTGCATAAAATAATGAAAAGTGAAGTGAGCAGAACCAAGAGAACATTGTATACAGTGACTGCAATATTGTTTAAAGAATAATTGTGAACAACCAATTATTCTGAATACAATAAATACACAAATCAACTATAAAGTACCTATGAAGAAAGGTGCTATCCACCTCCAGAGAAAGAACAAATAGATGAAAGTACACATAGCATAATTTTACATTTTTTAAAAAATCTTCATCAAAGAGTGCCCTTCTCTAGTGTGGGATGGGAAGGGAGTGATGGAAAGAGGGAGGGAGACTGCAGTTTGGAACCTAAAATGTAACGCCTCAAATTAAATTAAATTAAAAAAAAAGAAATAGGTCATGTCAAACTAAACTGATTTCCTTTTTTTAAGTGTTCATAAAATGGTAGATAAGAGGAATACTATAGATATAGTTTCCCTAGATCTCTGCAAAGCATTTGATCAAATATCTTACAATCTTTTTATTGAAAAAAATAGACAGATGTGGAATAGAGGACAATATAGTTGGATGGATATAGAATTTTTTGAATGCCTGGATTAAAGGCATTTAATGATTTAATGTCAACTTGGCAGGTCTCCAGTGGAGTGCCCCAGGAATCTTCAGTTGGCTTTGAACTGTTTAATATTTTTTGATCAATTAAAACTATCCAAAAGTGGAATGGGGAATATCAAGGAGTAGTAGAGCTTCCATTTCACTAGAGATCTTTACATATCACTTGTAGGTCCACTTGTGTGGTTTGTCGTAGTGGTGGTTGTCTTTAGTGATGAGTTTTACTAGATGGCTACTCAGTACTCCTCTGAATGTAAACTTCTGTAATCCTGTGATTCTACTGTTTGAATCTGACTTCTGACAACCTTTTATGTCTGTCCTATGACTCTCAAATCACTTGTTAAATCCTCATTTTCCTCATCAGTAAAATGGGGATGTTAATTTACTTCCCAGTGTGGATATAAAGATCAACTTAGATATTGTATGTGAAAGCACTATTTAAGCTATGAAGTGCCATTTAAACATAAATTAGTATTCATTTATGTTTTCATTTATTTATACCATTTTTATATCATTTATATAGTTAGAGAATCCATTTATCATATGTGAACATTGACGGTCTTACTCTCAGACTGCTGTGGTTAATGTGGACAAAACATTTGAACTGGAGTCAGGTAAGCTGAGTTCTGGTCATGTTCCTGTCATAAATTGGACCTTCTTTCCCTTTTTCGATTTCTGTAGATAATCTTGACCATTCTATGTAACCATTTCCTCAAAGCCCTGACTTTTCAACCTGACCAAAGCAGTTGATGGCAGGGGTAGCTAGGTGGCACAGAGAATAAAGTGTCAGGTCTGGAGTCAGGAAGACTCAAATCTGGCCTCAGATATTAATAGTTGTGTGACCCTGGGCAAGTCATTTAACCATCTTTTTAATATCAGTTTCTTCATTTGTAAAGTGGGGATAATAATAGCATCTACCTCCTAGGGTTGTCATGAAGATCAATTGAGATAATAATTATAAAATGTTTAGCACAGTGCCTGGTACATAGTTAGCATCATATAAAAGTTAACCATTATTGTTTTTACATGTATGCATATATTATTGTTTACACAAATGCATAGGCATACACACACACACACACACACACACACACATATATATATATATATATATATATATACATATATATATCAGGAGCCCTGGTAGTATTTTTTGACATTCTGTTAATGCCCTTGGTCTCTATATAAAATTAAAGGTTAGGGGCAGCTAAGTGGCACAGTGGATAGAGCACTGGCCCTGGAGTCAGGAGGTTCAAATCCAGCTTCAGACACATAACACTCACTAGCTGTGTGACTTTGGGCAAGTCACTTAACCCCAATTGCCTCACCAAAATATATAAATAAATAAAATTAAAGGCTATATATTCTAAGCCTATTATTGAATGGAAAACTATTTTCATTTATTTTTGACAGGAGTAAAAGAATAGACATTAAATCTCTAAAGAGAGCAAATATTAATGATAAATGTTGCTGATGGATGGCACATTAGAGAGCAAGAAGGTGTCATATTTTTGATAACCTTACATTTTCTCTGCACAGTTATTCATTTTGCAGATTAAAATGAAATAATTGATTATACATTTACCTCAGTTGTGGCACTCAAAGACCTCTTTGCATCGTGACGTGCAAATTCAGCATCCCACATTGAAGATCCTCTAGGACCTCCATGGAAAAACTTTCCCAGATTGTTCACATGGAGCAGTCATTCAATCTCCCGCCCCTGGAGCAATCTACAATACTCAATTAGATAAAAATAGAAAATGCAAATACAGTAAGACTATGTATTATGCCATGAATTGGGAACCTATGAAATACATGATTGGCACAGAGAAGAATGCAGGTGGAGGTCACATGTGGTAAAGAAGAGGAGTTGTTGCTTAGAGAAGGGAATAGAGATAATTTATTAAATTCATGGTAGGTAATCTAAGCCATAATTTTCATTGACTTAAGAATATTTTAGACTCATTTATTCAAGGAATCTTGTATATACAGATCATCAAAATTAAAGATGCTTTACATATTGATATCAGTGTATATACAAATGTTGATAAGTAGATCAGCAAGAAGTAGATTTAACATACATAGAATAGAGCCCTGCCCTGGTTCTGTGTTCTTATTGCTAGTGGCTTTAATTCTTCTGGGCCCTATTTTCCTAGGTTCTTAGATTTGGAACTGGAAAAAAAAAACCTTAATGACTACTTAATCTAAACTCGTATGTATAACAGACAAGGAAACTGATAAAATTCGATAAACATCTATTAAGCACCTATTATGTGCCATGTTGTTGTTCAGTCATTTCAGTCATGTCTTACTCTTTGTGACCTCATTTGGGGTTTTCTTGGCAAAGATGGATACAATGAACATGAACTTGGACAGACTTCAAGAGTAAGTGAAGGACAGAAAGACCTGATATGTTATGGTCCATGAGGTCAGAAAGAGCAGGACACAACTGAACGACTGAACAACAAAAATGTGGCATACTGGAGCTTCTAGATGACTCATTGGATAGAGTGCCATGCCTGGAGTCAAGAAGATTTATCTTTCTGAATTCAAATTTAGCCTCAGATATTTAATAGCTGTGTGATTCTGGGTAAGTCATTTAACTCTGTCTCAGTTTCCTCATCTGTAAAATGAACTAGAGAAGGAAATGGCAAACCATTCCAGTATCTTTGCCAAAAAATAACAAAAAAAAAAACAGAAACAAAATCCAAATGGGGTCACAAAGAGTCAGACACAACTGAAAAATGACTGAACACATCCACTTTCAGATGGAGTTATGTGAGGGATTGTCTGATGTTGGCTACTGCCACGTGCATATTGTGGCAAGATGGGGTAGGAACAAGATATTAGGAAGTAACCGGAGCTCACACTCCTGAGGCAGGGGGCTGTGCTATGTGGATTTGTGGTGAACTGGGATAGGAACTGGATACGGGGAAGTAACTGGAGCATGTGCTCCTGAGTCAGGGGGCTGTGCCACGTGGGAGTGGGACGGCAGAAAACGAGTTCCCTTTGTCTAGTCCTCTCCCTAGGTGCAGCGTTAACCCCAGACGTCTCCTCCCTGTATGCAGTCCTAACATCTTGCGTCACGTCCTCTCCCTAGGTGCAGCTCTAACCCCAGACATCTCCTTCCCATATCCTGGCCTAGCCTCCTGCGTCATGTACTCTCCCTTTGTCTAGGCACTAACCCCAGACATCCCCTTCCGGTATCTGATCCTACAATCAATGACTAGTAGGCGGGCTGAGGAGGAGGGGCTAAGAAGGTACTTAAGGAACAGTAGGGTTCGGAGCTCATTCTCTCTTGCTCCTGCTCTCTTGCTCTGGCTTTCCTGCTTGGCCTTGCTGTGATGGCCTCTGAATAAAGCTCGAGTGTTTGTACCTCCTGATCAGCTCGTCTCTGTGTTTATCCGGGTGGGCACCGAAGACTGGTAAGTATGACCTTGGCAGCCTGCTCCTTATAGGAGGAGAGTGCATGGCGCGACCGACACAGAGTTACCCTATTATTAGTTTTACTCCATTGTTTTAGTTTGTTATGAGACCTCACTTAGAGCTAAAGTAATCTGTAATTGTTACATAAAACCAACACCATAAGAGTTCACAAAATGTTGTGTCGTGGACCCTTTTGGCTGTCTGGTGAAACCTGTGGAATGCATGAAATAAAATACAAAGGATTATAAAGGAAACCAATTATGTTGAAATAGATAATAAAAGTATTAAAAAAAAAACAAGTTCATGAACTCCAGGTTAAGGAACCTTTGTAGTAGACCATTTTGCTTCTGCAGTAAATTTTGTTCTAGTTCTTCATTTTCACTCTTTCTTCATTTTAAAAATCTGTTTATTTATTTTATTCCCCCCACTCATTCATTCATTCATTCAATCATTTATTTGTTTCCCTAGTTACATATAAAAACAAATTTTAACATTTGTTTTTAAAACAAAATCTGTTTTTTTTTTAAATGCAGAAATGGTTAGTTTTTGTTTGCTTCTTGATTATATAATTCATTTTCATTTTAGTAGTGTTTAATTTATATCCTCATTTAAGATGTAACTTTTAAGTTCATGTTTTCCTCCCTTTAGTTTTTTAATATTGATTTGTTTTTCTTTCTCTTTTAAGTCCACGATGGTCCCTGCTGTTTGTCTTGCTAATAGGAATTGATTCCTGAATCCTCCTACTTGCTGGGGATTTGCGAAAGGGATTCTTGTTGAGTTCTGAATTTGATTGGGTAGCCTTTTTGGTCCTTCCAAACACTAAGATTCTATGAGATAAGGGGAAGGGAACAAGCAATTATTAAGTGCCTACTATGTGCAGGCACTGTGTTAAGTGCTTTACAAATATTACCTCATTTGATTCTCACAATAATCCTGGGAGGTAGGGGCTATTATCCTCATTTTACAGTTAAGAAAACTGAGGCTGAGAACAGTTAAGTGACTTTCTCAGGGTCACATAGCTAGTAAATGTCTGAGGCTAAATTTGAACTCAGGTTTTCCTGACTCCAGGACCAGTGATCTATCTACTCTACCATCTAGCTGCCTCTGTTATTTAAGTATAACCCCAAATAATAACACAATTACATACATAGATATGAATAAGTGATATATAATATATATCATTTATATGTGTATATATAATGTACATATTTGTACACGTAAATTTATAAATCCTTTCCTCCTAATTTGTTTGATTGACTTTTCTCTGAGGTTGATTCAATGATTTTTAAACGTACAATCCTGTTTTCTGATTTATAATCCAAATATATTTGACCTACAAAATAGATTAGTATTTGTGCTTGGACTTGGTTGTCATTCTGTTGTGTGCTGATGTATTGAATAACTTTTGCTACTTCTTAAATTAATACACGAGATTTCAGTTGTTGTTTCTTGCGTTCCATCAAGATGTGTGGCCTTTGATAAGCAAATGTATAATCATTGATATAGATCTGCAGGAGATTTTTTTAAATAAGATGTGGAGTGTTTTTTGGTTGTTTAATGCCTTGATATATTTTATCTTGTTTGAGTCTTTCAGTTACCTTTTGAGATTAGTGCTATAGTTATTACCCTTGTTTTACAGATGAGGAAACTGAGGCTTGGAGAGACTAAATAACTTGCTCAGAGTTACATATCCAATAAATCCCAGAGGCAGTATTTGAATACAATCTTCTTGGCTCTAGGTTCAATGAGTGTTGAACCCCACTTTCTTTGTAACCAAGTAAGAACCAATATTTCATAAGCTCCACTCCCTACTTTTGCTGAAAACTTCCTAGAGGAGGCAAGCTTTTTTTATCTGGCTAGTCTGTGATTTAATAAATGCTTTTTCACACAGTGGATGATCCCTCAGCATTGTGAACACTCAATCAATTAGTCAACTAGAATTTTAAGCATCACTGTGTGACAGATACTGTGCTAAGTGCTGGAGATATAAAGGACGTAAAGACAAAAACAAAAACAGTCCCTGCTTTCAAGTATCTCAGAATCTAATAGGGGATACAATGCGTGAACAACTCTGCACAAATGATATATACAGGATAAGTTCTCAGAGGGAAGGCACTAATATTAAGGAGGCTTGGGAATGGCACTGAGTCTCATAAACTGTTACTCCCTTGAGGTCTTTTAGTAAAGATAAATGACTACTTTTTATTTTATATTTTGTAGCAGAAATTCTTTTTCTTTCTTTCTTTTTTATTTCTTTCTGCCTCCCTCTTTTTTTCCCTCTCTCCCTCCCTCCCTTCTTTCCTTTCTTCTTTCTAGTGCCTTAGTGCCAAACTTACTTTTGCATAGTAGATTCTCATCAGTAGTTGTTGAGTTCAATTGATTTAAAGTAGGAGGGAAGAAAATGCTTGAGTCCCATTTAAACTGTGTGAATTGATGAAAATGTATGACTTCTATTTTATTGGCATCCTTTTAGCAATAAAAAGAACACAAGACTTTTTATCAGGAGATCTTGAATTCAAATTCTGGCCCTAATAATGGCTAGTTAATTATATGGCCATGGATGAGTCATTTATTTAACTTCTCTGTGCCTCAGTTTTCTCATTTGTTAAAAAAGAGTTATTACATTATTAACAGTGCCCAGATTACAGGATTGGTGTTGCTTGTGTTTTATAAACCTTCAACCATATTATTTTCAAAGATACAAAGGCTCTGTCATTTTCTAAGTGTAGGGAACTTCTACCAATGCAGACATCAAAGGTGATAAATTTTAGTGAGTTGTTTCAAGTACTTAATGGAGATTGAGTACCTTGTTCAGTATCACATATCTAGAAATTATCAGATTCAAGATTAGAATTCAAATCTTTCTAACTCCAATCTCAGCAAATTATCCACTGTACTACTCTCCAGTATGTACATTGTATAGCAGGCAAGACTGCTGGAGCAAGGAAGACCTGAGTTCAAACCTAGCCCGAAACACTTATTAGCTACATAATAGTGAGCAAGAGATTTAACCTTTGCCTGTCTCAGTTTCCTCCACTGTAAAATTGAGGTAATAGTAGTATGAACCTTATGCAGTTGTTATAAGGACCAAATGACACTACTAATATGCAGTGCTTCACAAACCTTAAACTACTATGTAAATGCTACTTGTAATAATAATTATTATTGTTATTGCTGTAAGAGTTTTATTATTGTCATTGTTATTTTATTATGCATCTTCTATATCCCAGAGGAATAGTAAGCAAGATGACCTGGAAAAAAAATGATGAATGTGGATGTGGTTCAAGGACCTACCTGATATGTACCCAGCAGACTGCTACTGTAGATTTTATTTATCTATTATTAAAGGTGCTCTGCCTACTTACTGAATTCGATCATTCATTATTTATGCCTAAAGTGTCAAATATTAGAGCAGCAGAGATAGTCTTTCATAGCACCAGAGTCAATTTTCCTTTCATGACAAATTCTAGTGGGTTTTGACTGGAGCAGTGCGGAGTTTTTACTTTGATGTACATAAGAAACAAAGAATAATTTAGTCTTATTTTTTTGCAAATGCTGACTTTTTTCCATCTCTCTTTTTTTTTTCCTGAGGCAAGACAGTTCAAGGAACTCCAGCTGTACATAGGTGAGTGAGAATGGAATATTAAGTACTCTGCTTTCTTCCTCTTCTATTCCTCATACTTCATCCCCAAGGTAATGAGTGACTTCATACTTTCAAGCAGCTTGAAGACATAGCTGTCTGAATTTTATTATTTTCTCTTCAATTTGGCAGTTTTATGTCAGTCCCACTTTTGTGCCTTTGTACTTTGTATTTTGTCCAACACTGAAAAATGGTTTAAAGATAAGGAAATAAAGGCAAACTAAAGTTGAATAATTGTCTTGAGGTCATAATCCAAGTCATTTCATGTGATAGGAGAAGATTTTTTTTAACCATTCTGAGCAATGATAAAATCTGATGTGGGACTATGTTTGTGGGTCAATAAAGCAGCAAAGATTCATCATTTGCATTGATGTGGAAACAGAATAGTATGACTGTCAGCCCTACTATTATAGTCAAGGATGATGATGACAGTATTGGGAGTGAGTAAGAGTGTAACCCAGTGTTATCTTTAAAAATAACATCTTTTGCAGTCAATGCCCTCTGAAAAAAAAGGAAGAGTCTTTTGGGAGGGATTAGAAAATTTGAATGAAAAAAATTTAGTAAAAAATTCAACATACATGTCGGTGTCTATTTGGTGTTAAACAATGTTCTAGGCTTTTGGGGAGATACCTATTTTAGATGAGACAAAGTCCCTGCCCTGATGGAGTTTGTGGTCTTGAGGGGATATGCCACAGGATCAAGTGGATATATTGAGTATAATCCCAGCTTCTCTGGGCATGTTCAGTTCTAATATGGAGATGCCCTTGAAGGACATTTTGAGCATTCCCAGTTTGCCTATCATGGAGCCTACTCCATCCCCTAACATGTAGGTGGTGAGGAGTCACCTCTTATCAGTTATTTGCATCTTTAAAACTGATAACACTGAACCACTCCCTCTCTCCCACCACCTCTTTTTCTGTTCTCTTCTGGACAACCCTTGTCTGCTATGTCCAGAGGGCAATGATACTGTGCACTGAATTGGTGAGAGGGCTTCCCCTACTCCCTATCTTTCATTCTGGCCCCAAAAAATGGGCTTGAGTATATTTGTTTCTAAGTTGTTTGTCTTCAATTCCAGGGGCCAGAGGTGATCCCTATGGGATTAGGAATCTGAGCCAAAGGTATGTTGGAGCCAGGATTACAGATGGGGGTGGTGCAGCTAGCCAGAACAACATGGAAGCCCTGAGAAACCAGGATGCTTGGGACTTGAGCCCCAGGTAGATTTTGGGTTTGGAACTGGGACTGTAACTCTATGGGAATGGAGCTAAACTCTGAATCTAATCCTCTTCCTCTCCCCAGAGAGTGAGGTGGTACAAAGTGGGAGGGAGGTTGTGCTCCTCACTTGATGGGGGAGTAGATTTGTATACTTGTGATTGTACCTCCTGAAGTAAATATTTCTGTGTAAAAACTAATCTGATTCTGTTTGCCTAAATGGATCTGGAGTTCAGGAGACCACCCCCTACAATTGAAGGGACACCCTTGGTGTGGGGCTAGATACATTTGTAGGTCCCTAGACACCTCCAAATCCCTCTAAGGTAGCAGAGAACCCTGGAAGAAGATGGAAATGTAAACTACCTGGTCTTCAGGCAGTGGGGGCATGGGTAGCTTGAAACTCTGAATGCATTAAAGAAGTATGAACACATTGCTATGTGTCTGAGGAGAGAGAGGACATCATCGACTGAAGGAGTTTATGGAATACTTCCTGGAAATGGGTTTTAAAAAATGGATAGGAATTAGACATATGGGAGAAGAAAATAGGAGGAACCCATTCCAGATTCCCTCTAAATATTTTATGACAAGGCTGGCAAACTACAACCAGAGGGATCAGTCTGGTCAGCTACTATTTTGGTAGAACTAGAAGCTGAATGTTTCATACATTTTAAATGAAAGAGATTTATTTAGAAGTTTAAAAACCATTCCTATCTCGAGGGCCCCTACAGAACAAAAGGATGGGCTGGATGTGGCCCTCTGGAAATACTTGGCCAATCACTGTTCTATAATCCAGTGACAATGGCCTCCTTGCTGTTATTTATACAAGACACTCTATCTTCTTACCCCTGTGCAATTTCCCTGGTTGTCCTCCATGCCTGGAACATTATTCCTCATCTCCATCTCCTGGTTTTCCTGGCTTTTGCTTCAAATCTCAGCTAACGTTCTACCTTCTGCAAGAAGCCATTCCCAGTCCTTCTTAAACTTAATGCCTTCCCTTTGAGACTATCTTTAGTTTAGTCTGCATATATCTTGTTTGTACAGAGTTGTTTACATGTTGTCTTCCTCATTAGATTGTAAGCTTCTCAAGGACAGGGATTATTTTTGCTTTTCTTTGTGTCCCCAGAGTTGACTTGACCAATAACCTCTGGTCTGGCTTTGGCTGGCCACATCAGCTCTGGGAGTTGTAATTCTTCCCATCTTGGAAAGAAAGGAAGCTCACCCAAGATCAGGATTAGGCAGTGGGATTTTTTTCATACCCTGTGGGAGTTTTGAGGGCATCTCCAGAAAGAACAAGGAAAGGAAAAGCAAGAGCTTGAGATTGTCCAGCAACATGACCCACTATCATGATAGCTCCATTTTTCTTCAAGCTCATGGGAGAGATGACCTCTAAATGGACAGAGAGGTGTATTGCTGTATTTTTATTAAAGGCCCTCATCCTGGAATTAGGAATGTTGAGAGAAAAAAAGACAATGTTTCCACTTTATTGTTTTTTATTCAGTTAAATAATACATTAGAGGGATTTAATATTAGTTAATGCAACACCTAAACACTGATAATTGACTCCGTCCTCATTTTGCCTCATTCAAGGCATGAAGGAGACACAGGAGAGAGTGATCTTTCTATATGGGGCTGGGATTCCAAACCCCAAGCCCCTTGTTAAAAAGTTGTACATTCTAATGGGGGGGGGCATATGAATGAGCCATTTCACCACTATACTTTGAAGCACTGAATTATTATAAATTTGAGGGGCATTTAAAAAATAAGTTCGCCCTATTGACAATTGCCTAATAGTAAATGAAATTTACACTGGAAGAGGGAACAATACAGGCAAATGTATGGAGGCAGGAAAGTACACGGATGCGTTACCTAGCCCCAATGGTAAGTAACTAATTTTGGCAGGAGAGAATAGTATATGGAGGGAAAGGTGTACTACAAATTTTGGGAAAAAAGGGTTGATGGCAGATTTTAGAAACAATAGAAAACCAGCCTAAATACTTTGAAATTTGACCAGTAGACAATGTGGTATCATTAAAGATGTTGTTGTTTTTTTTAAAAGACTTTATTAATGCCTCTTATTTTTGTATTACAAATATTTCTTGATATGACCATCCCACTCCATTGACCTATCTCTTGTAGTAAAGAAAAACAGATGAACAAAACCAATTAGTACAGAAATTACATCTGATAGAATAGTAACATTCGGCACTTATAGTTCCCCAAATCTCCACCAAGAGGAATATTTCATCATCTTTTCTCTGGATTAGAGACTGGCCTTTATAACCAATCACTCTGATTACCTTTTAGTGCTGTTTTCACTTACAACATATTGTAGTCATTGTTATGTTGTTCTCCTGGTTCTATTTATTTCGTTCAGCAATAGCTCATATGTTTTTCTATGTCTCTCTGAATTCTTTATTTCTTGTGGGAAATACTTGTGGAAAATACATTGTTTCTTATGGAAAATACTATTCTATTACATTCATATACTTGAATTTATTCAGTTATTTCCCAATTAATGGACACCTCTTTTGTTTTCAGTTTTATGCTGCCTCAAAAATTAATATTGAATATATAACCATTAATTACATTAAATTATTAAATAAACTGAAATTAAATATCAATACTAATAAATATTCATTAAAATTAAATCAATATTAATTAAATTATTAAATATTAAACATATGGGTCTCTCTTCTTCCTTCCTCCCTCCCTCCCTTTCTTCTATCTTCTCTTTCTCTGTTTCCTTCTCTCCTTCCTTCTCTTTCTCCTTTCTTCTCCTTTCCTTTTCTTTCTCCTTCTCCATCTTTCTTCTTCTTTCCTTCCTTCTGTCTTTCCTTTCTTCCTTTTTTTCTTTCTTTGTCTTACTTAGGATAGATGCCCAGTACTGGGATTTCTATATCAAAGGTTATAAACAGGTAAGTAACATTCTCATACAATTCCAAACTATTTTTTTACAATGGTTGGACCAATTCTCTATTGGTTCAAGAATATATTGGTGTTATTGTCTTCTTTCAGTCCTTCCAACATATCTTCACCAATTAGAGGGGTCTGAGGCAAAATTCAGAGTTGTTTTAATTAACATTTATTACTTTAATACTGGAATATTTTTCATAATTGTGGATAATTTGCATTTTTCTTCTTTTGAAAACTGTTCTTATATTTTCGCCTTTTATCCAAGAATGGTCATAGTCATATATATGTGTTGAATCCCTCTAGTTATTGGATATCTACTTCTTCATTATAAATTATTTTTAATATCACATTCCTTGAAGAGTAGCTTAAAAAGAATTATGAAAAATTGTTTGAAATACATTCACATAGAAATCTGTGCTTCAGACAATGATTCTCCTGCTTCCAACAACAATAACAAAAAAAAAATGCAGGAAATCTTGTGAATCCCATAGGGAGGCTATAAAGTTAATTTTATTTATCAATGCTAACAATATGTAAGACATGAAAAGCTTGTGAACCTAATCTTCCCCAAAAGTACAAATATAAGACTTATCATGTATTTTAATCACTTATATTATGTAATGTTTCTAATGGACTACAACTTCTTGTAGGGGCAGCTAGGTGGTACAGTGGATAGAGCATTGAACTTGGAATCAAGAAGACTTATGTTCCCAAGTTCAAATTCCTCAACACCCCCCCAACCTAATCTGTCAAATGACCTGAAGAAGGAAATGGCAAACCACTCCAGTATCTTTGCCAAGAAAACTCCTAATGAGGTCACAAAGAGTTGGACATGACTAAAACGAACAACAATAGCACACCGTCTTTTTTTGCATGTAGAAAGGCAGGTTCTCTTCCCTGTGTAGGAATCTGTACCTAGTTATTCCTGAGAACTGGACATAATAGGAGTTTCACATTTTAGCTGGACTCAGTGGAGAGAGAGGAAGAACCATTCAAGTCTATTAAGTCCAACAAATTCTCATCTTCTGATTTTCCTTGATTTCAAGGAGAAATATAAAAATACAAATAATTAAGTCCCACTATCTTTGTCCCAAATGAATTTAAAATCTAGTAACCATTTTTGGGTCATATAACCCAAACATTTACTAAAACATGAAAAAGAGAGAGGAAAAAATAGTCACATATAGGGTATAGATATGTATAAGGAAACACAGATAACAAACAAAATCCAAATCCAAACACATGAACCATTTCACTCTTTCTCCAGGCCCAATTGGTATCCCTGACATTGTTCAAGTAGGAATGAAATGTCATTTGGCTGCAGTGATAGAAACACTGTAAAATAAGTACCATCATTCAAGATGATGTTAGTATTCAGGAAAATATTTTATTAAGGAAATAGGAAGTGGGGAGAAGCATGGTTGAGAAGTATAAATTACTTGCTACAGAGACAAAGGGAAGGATTCAAGTTAATATTTTCAGTCTTGTTGATGTAATGACATTGGTGTTTTTTTTAATTTTGAGGAGAGATAGTATAGTACGACTGTATTATGTGTGCTCAACTTAGAATTGGAAGATCTAGGTTGGAGTCATGCTCTTAGTTATAGGACCTTAAGGATGTACCTTCAATTTTCTGATGCTCAATATATTCATTTGTATGATGAGAATGTGATCAAAGAATTAAAAACAATGTCTCAGAGAAGGTAGTGAAAAAGCACATGGTAGGTGTCAGCAGGTGGCATTGGTAGCAGATGGCAAAGATCTGTGAAGAACTTCAAAAAACCTAAGTAAAAGATGTCATTGATGAAATAGGAAATGGAGAGAAAATGGGATGCTAGTCATGTGAAGACAACAAGGAATCACAAGTAGATGACCTGGGTGTTCCACTGGTACCCTCTCAATGTCAAAAGAAACTGAAGAGAGTCCCCAGTAAGTTGGGTGCATCCCTATAGCAAATTTATGATAAACATAAACAAGTCACACAGAATGAGTGGGCATGAATAGGGATTTACACCGTTGAAGAGAATATCTGCATCATTGAGATCAAAGATTCATCTCAGTATTGAATACGATTGGAACAATATCTATAGTATTGACTTCACAGGAGTTTTGTGCATCAAATGAGAGAATATGTATAAAAACACTTCATGGCAACAAAACTATTTTACTGTTAACCATCTGTCATGCAAGAAACATCGCTTCAGATATTGAGGGTCAAGTACATTCATTTAACAAACTTTTTGTTGTGCAGTCATTTTTCAGTCATGTCTGACCCTTCATAATCCCATTTAGGGTTTTCTTGGCAGAGATATTGGAGCTATTTGACATTTCCTCCTCCATCTAATTTTATAGATTAGCAACTAAGGCAAACTGGATTAGGTTACTTGCCCAAGGTCACACATCTAGTAAGTTTAAGAGGCTGGATTTGAACTCACAAAGATGAGTCTTCCTAATCCCAAGCCTAGTGCTCTATCTATGCACCACCTACCTGCCCAACAAACTTCTATGAAACTAAACTTATTATGCTAGGTTATAGAGATACAGAATGGGAAAAATAGTCCTTGTCCTTAGTTTACATTCTATTGGGAGAAACCACACATACACATACAACGAACACACACCACACACACGTGTGTGGTGTGTGTGTGTGTGAGACAAATCCAGATATCTACAGACACTGGAACAGAGTCTGGGCAGGAGGAAACAGCATAGAACACTTGAACAACCAGGTGTAGGCTGCACACCAGGAAAAAAAGGCCCCACATCCATACTGGGGCACCCCTAGACCCATAGGGGGCAGGGGACTGTGATGGGGACAGGTGCCAACAGGCAGCTTTGTTACTTACTACCCATTGCCAATTTGTGGATAGATCCTGGGCAAAGTGAGAAGGGGACCTGCACACAGTACAGGGAGGCTTTAGACAGTGTGTGGAGAAAGGAAGATGTTCAGAAGTCAGTAGCAGCATCAGCAGCAATGTGACTCAGACTTCAGGTACATGTAGTCTCACAGCATCTAGCCCAGCTTGCCGAGGAATAACAAAGGCAGGAAAACTGACTACAATTCTACCACTTTGAACCAACAGAGCTTTCCATTTAGCTGACAGGGACTAAGTCCAGCAGCAGTCTACTTTTACACAGATCCAAATCCATATGAAGAACTTGCAGAACTTAGACCAAGAGGGCAGTAAATTTTATCCTCCTGGATCAGACCACTTTTAGAACACTGAAAGCTTACAAGTCCCCATTCTGTCCCTGAGATCCTAGACTATCAACACTCAATGCCACCTGAGAAAGCAGCAAAAGGCCCAGCCCAGACTTTCCCTACTGAAGTGTGGCAGAGCCCAGCCCTAATACTGAGTCTGAAGTCGAAAAGTAAGCTAGAAGAATGGTCAAACAAAAAGAGAACCACATCAAAATGAACTATTATAGTGGCTGGGATGCTCAAAACACAAAAGCAAAAGAAAGTAACTCCAAAATATCTGCAAGCAAAGTCTCAGAGAAAAATATATTCTGGGCACAAACTTAATTAGAATTTTTGGAGGAGTTGATGCAAGGGTTTAAAAAAAAGAGCTGGAAAATGTTTTTTATAAATGAAATGAGGGTTCTTGAGGACAGTATTGGAAAAAAAATGAGAGCTATGGAGCTATGGAAGAAAGAGTTGAAAAGGGAATTAACAGCTTATCACAAGAGGTATAAAAACCTTGCCAAAGCAAAAAAAAAATTCCTCAAAATTTGAATGGATCAAATAGAAGTCAATAACTTCATAAGGCAATAAGAAAAATTAAGACAAATGCAAAAGGCTGAAAAATGGAAAAAATGTAAAGTATTTCATAACAAAAACCAACTGATTTAGGAAACAAATTTGAGGAGAAAAAATTATGAATAATTGGATTATTTGAACACTAGGACCAAAAAGAGAGCCTAGACATCCTATTCAAGAAATCTTAAAAGAAAACTACCCATGTCTCTTAGAATCAAAGGCAAAAGCAAAAAAGAAAGAATCTACAAGTCACCTTAAAGAAACTTGAAAATGAAAATTTCTAGGACTATTGTAGCCTAAATCCAGAGATTTCAGGTAAAAATAAAAATATTTCAAGCAGCCAAAAAGGAAGAATTCATTTATCAAGGAGCCACAGTCAGGCTCACACATGATTTAGCAGTCATCATTATAAAGTAGTGAAGAACTTGCAATACCATCTTTCAGTGGGCAAAGAACACAGATTTACACCCAAGAATAACCCAGTAAAACTGGGTGTAATGCTACAGGGGAGGGGGCGAAGGGCTGGGGAACAGATCATTAATGAAACAGAGAACTTCCTAGCATTCCTGATAAAAAGACCACAGCTCTAGAGAAACCTAGAAATTCAAACAGAGGAGTGAAAAGAAACATAAAAATGTAAAGATGAATGAATAATGATACAGGACTAAACTAGCATAAACAGCTTTTATTCAAATATGGGGAGATAATACAAGTATCTCCTCTTATCCCTCTCATCAGCAGGATTCATACAGTCTAATTAGACAAGGCCTGGGAATGGTTCTGTTATATCTTGATGATCTTTTTTTTCCTCTTTTTTAAAATTTATTTTTAGTTTTTAACATTCACTTCCACAAGATTTTAAGTTCCAAATTTTCTCCCCATCTCATCCTTCCCCCCACCCCAAGATGGCATGCATTCTGTATATCCTTTTCCCTAATCTGCCTTCCCTTCTATCTCACCCCCCACTTCTCTTATTCTCTTCCCCTTCTGTTTTCCTATAGGGCAGGATAGATTTCTATACCACATTTTCCGTATTTCTTATTTCCTGATTGCATGTGAAAACAATTTTTTTAGCATGTATTTTTAAAACTGGGTTCCAAATTTTCTCCCCGCCTCCCTCCCCACCCACCCTCATTGTAAAGGCAAGCAACTCTATACAGGTTATACATGTATAGTCATGCAAAACACTTCCATAGTAGTCATGTGAAAAACTAAGTGTATTTTCCTTCATCCTATCCCACCCCCCATTTATGCTATTCTCTCTTTTGACCCTGTCCCTCCTCAGAAGTGTTTGCTTCTGATTACCCACTTTCCCAATCTGCCCTCCCTTCTATCATCCCCCTGCTCTCTTGCCCCCTTCCTCAGCCCCCTTTTCCTGTATAGTAAGATAGATTTCTATACCCAATTAAGTGTGTATGTTATTCCTCCCTTACGCCAAATCCTATGAGAATAAAATTCACTCATTTCCTCTCACCTTCCCTTGTTTCCCTCCATTGTAAAAGTCTTTTCTTGTCTGTTTCATGTGAGATAATTTGCCCCTTTCTAGCTCTCCCTTTCTCCTTCTCCAAGTATAATTCTCCCTCACCCCATAATTTTATTCCCCAGATATCACCCCTTCATCTTCAACTCACCCTGTGCCTATCTACCTACCTACCTACCTACCTACCTATCTATCTATCTATCTATCTATCTATCTATCTATCTATCTATCCATGTCCATATCTATATATCCATACATATAATTTTTCCCTCCAACTACCCTAATACTGACAAAGGTCTCATGAGTTACAAATATCATCTTTCCATGCAGGAATCTAAATAGTTCAACCTTAATAAGTCTCTTATAATTTCTCTTTCCTGTTTACCTCTTCCATGTTTCACTTGAGTCTTGTATTTGAAAGTCAAATTTTCAATTCAGTTCTGGTCTATTCATCAAGAATGCTTGAAAGTCCCCTATTTCACTGAATGACCATTTTTTCCCCTGAAGAATAATATTCAGTTTTGCTGGGTGGGTGATTCTTGGTTGTAATCCCATCTCCTTTGCCCTCCGGAATATTATATTCCATGCCCTGTGGTCCATTAATGTAAAAGCTACTAACTGTTGTGTTATCCTGATTGTGTTTCCACAATATGTGAATTGTTTCTTTCTGGCTGCTTGCAATATTCTCTCCTTGACCTGGGAACTCTGGAATTTGGCTACAATATTCCTAGGAGTTTTCCTTTGGGGATCTCTTTCAGGAGGTGATTGGTGGATTCTTTCCACTTCTATTTTGCCCTCTGGTTCTAAAATATCAGGGCAGTTTTCCTTGATAATTTCTTGAAAGATGATGTCTAGGCTCTTTTTTGATCATGGCTTTCAGATAATCCAATATTTTTTTTTAAAATTCTCTCTCCTGGATTTATTTTCCAGGTCAGTTGTTTTTCCAATGAGATATTTCACATTGTTTTCTATTTTTTCATCCTTTTGGATTTGTTTTACAGTGTCTTGATTTCTCATAAAGTCACTAGCTTCCAATTGCTCCATTCTAATTTTTAAGGAAGTATTTTCTTCAGTAAGCTTTTGGACTTCCTTTTCCATTTGGCCAAGTTTGCTTTTTAGGGCATTCTCCTCATTGGCTTTTTGGACCTCTTTTGCCATTTGGGTTAGGCTATTTTTTAAGGTGTTACTTTCTTCAGTATTTCTTTGGGTCTCCTTTAGCAAGCTGTTGACTTGTTTTTCATGATTTTCTTGCATCACTCTCATTTCTCTTCCCAGTTTTTCCTCTACTTCTCTTACTTGCTTCAAAAATCCTTTTTGAGCTTTTCCATAGCCTGGGACAATTCATATTTTTCTTGGAGGCTTTGGATGTAAGAACTTTGACTTTGTTGTCTTCTTCTGGTTGTATGTTTTGATCTTCTTTGTCACCAAAGTAAGATTCTATAGTCTGACTCTTTTTGTGCTGCTTGCTCATGATCTCAGCCAATTACTTGAGTTATAAACTCTTTTTTTATGGTAGGAGTCTGCTTCCAGTGTGCAGATCCCAAGCTTCCGGGGTTTTGTGCAGTTGTTTTCAGAGATACTTCTAGGGACTTGTAAATTTTCAGTTCTTCCAAGGTGGTATGATCAAGGGTGAGGTGTTTACTCCTTTCTGGGCCTGTGCTCTGGTCTATGAGTGACCACAAGCTCTCTTTTCTGTCTTGGAATTGTGAAGAGGATTTCCTCTCCACTGCCACTATAAGCTTCACCACGCTGGCACTCCTCCTCACCCCAGGACCGCCACCCAGAACTGGGACCCAGATCCAAGCACAGGCAAAGCAAGAGAATGCTGCACCAGCAGAGAGATCCCTGCAATTTCCCTCTGATCAGTAACTCAATTCCCAGTCTGTGGGCCAGAAGCTCAAGAGGTAACTGCCACCCTGGGGACACGCATGGGGACTGGGGTTGGGACAGTGTGTTTCTCTCTCACTGCAGACATTGGCGTTCATGGGTTGAGAAGTCTGGAAACCCCCACAGCTACCTGGAATTCAGTCCTTTGAGGCCTGCTCTAGTTTCACTGAGGCCTGTGTGCCCACGCCAAAATGAGTTCCTCTCCCAGCCTGGCATTATATACCTTTCTGATCAACCATCCAGGCTGTCTTGGGCTGTAAATTTGCTTCATTCTGTCTTTTTGTAGGTTCTGCTGTTTTAGAATTTGTTTAGAGCCATTCTTATAGGTATTTGGAGGGGTTTGGGGGAGAGCTCAAGCGAGTCACTGCTTTTACTCTGCCATCTTGGCTCTGCCCCCCTCTCTTGATGATCTTAAGAAAAGAATGGAAAATGAAGAGAAGAGGATCATCAGGAGTAGAGATGGGTTGAAGGTAAAGGAAAATTAGGGAAATTATCTCACATAATCAGAGTACAGACATAGACATGTATGACATCTATACAATGGTGTCAATAAGGAATGGCTGACACTTAAACCTCACTCTCATCTAAACTACTCAAAAGAAAAGAAGGAAGAACACATACACATGCAAATTTGGGTGTAAAAATTTATTTCACTCAATGAGAAAATAGAAAAGAGAAGAAAGGTAAAGGGAAATTAGAGGGAGGGTAGATTAAAGGAAAGATTAATCTTAAGTAAAATAAACTCTAAGGATGTACAAAAATATTTATAGCTCTTTTTGAGGTGGCAAAGATTGGGAATCTGATGGGGTGCTCATAAATTAGGAAATAGATAGTATATAAAGGTGATGGAGGGTGACTAAGTGGCACAGTGGATATAGTGCAGGGCCTGGAGTAAGGGAGACTTATCTTCCTGAATTAAAATCTGACCTCAGATACTTACTGGCTGTGTGACCTTGAGCAAGTCATTTAACCTTGTTTGCTTCAGTTTCCTCATCTATAAAAAGACCTGGAGATGGGAATGGCAAACTACTACAGTATTTTTGCCAAGAAAACCTCACATGTGGTCATGAAGTGCCAGACATGACTGAAAAGACTGAATAACAACAAAGGTGATGGAATACTACTATCTTACTAGTGCACTGACCAATCAGGACTCCAGAAGAAAAATGAAATAGGCTACACACCTCCTGGTAGTAAGGTGAAGGACTCAGAAAAAAGAATAAGACTTTTTTTTTTTAACAATGGCCAATGTAGACATTTGTTTTGATTGACTATACAAGTTTGTGATAGACATTATTTTTCTTACATTCTCAGTTGGAGGAGGTGGAGGCTTGAGTGGGAGTGTGAGAAGGTGGACCTTAGCTGATTAAAACAAATTATATATGTATATATATGTATATACACAAATACACACATACACACACCCACACACACACACACACACACATATACATATATATATACATATATGTGTGTGTATATACATATACATATATTAATATACACATACACACAATTTTAAAAGTAGGGCTGGGAAGTTGGGCAGGGTTCATATTATCTAGGCTTTGAAAGCTAAACAGAGGATTTGTTTTATTTCATCCTAGTGGTAATAGGGAGCCACTGAAGCTTTTTTGAGTAGGGGAACGTCATGGTTAGACCTCTGCTTTAGTAATATCAATGTGTCAGCTGTAAGAAGGACAGATTGTAGAGGGGAGAGAATTGAGGGAGGCAAAGAGGTTAATTAGGAGGAGACTATTGCAATAGTTCAGGTGAGAAGCTGTGAAAGCTTGAACTAGAAAGCTGGCAGTGGGAATGAAGAGAAAGGGATGGGTGTAGAAAAAAGAAAAATTAACAAGATTTGACAATTGATTGTATATGTGTAGGAGACTGGAGAGTTGTGAGTAAATTTAAGATTGTAAACATGAGTAAGTGGAAAAATAGTGATGCCCTAAATAGGAAAAGGGAGTTTAAGAGGACAGATGATCTTTTGGTAAAAGACAATGTGTCCTGTTTTGGTCATGTTGAGTTTGAGATGCCAGTATGATATTTGGGTGGTACAATGGATAGAGCACCGAGCCTGCAGTCAGGAAGATTTGTCTTCCTGATTCCAAATCTGGCCTCACACACTTACTAGATGTGTGACCCTGGGCAAGTCACTCAGTGCTGTTTGCCTCAGTTTCTTCATCTGTAAAATGAGCTGGAGAAGGAATTGGTAAAGCATTCCAGTATCTTTGCCAAGAAAACCCCAGCCAAATGTGGTCATGAAGAGTTGGACACAAGTGAGATGACTGAACAAGTGCAAAAGTAGATGGTGATGCAGAACTACAGGTCAGGAGGAAACCTGGGGCTGGATATATAGATGAGAGCTGTTTTCTTTGGGGGAAAAATAGAGTGTGAAGCATGGTAAATGCTCAATGAATACTGATGAACTAATTTTAACTGAAAAGCCTACCCTCAATACCTAAGTCTCCCTCTACTTATCTTCTTTTATCACAGGAAGGGGAAGAAAAGAAATGAAAAGGGATAGTCTGGAGCATCCTACCTTATGGCAAATACAGCAGAGACTGGGATCCTAGGGGTGCATTGGGAAACCTTGTGTTTACTCAAGACACCTATTGTAGTTCCAATTGTCATGCTGTCTTTTCTTTCCCTAATGTGAGGAAAATAGTCTGGGACCACAACAGTAGCGGCATTTAATGTAGACATGAATTGTGATAAAACTATACTTTAATGGGTGAAGTATAATAACCAGGTACAGTATTTAGGTAGGGGGGAGGTCCAGGAAAGCAAAAATTCAAGGAAGAAGGAAATGATTTGCCACCACTCTGATTAAAAATTGTTTCCTATGCTTCCGTTATTATTGCTGTGTATTTCAATGACTTTACTTAGGCTCCTTTCAGGGGATTTTTTTTTCATATCAGTTTGACAAAGGAAGAATATTAGTTCAAAAAAGAGTAATGTCCTTTGCATCATTTTTTCAGGACATTTTTCTCCTCCTTTCTTCTTCCTAAAGGCTTGGGCTTTTGTATTGATTTGCTTTTTCATTTGCTAGCTAGTGAACTCGAGGAGTGCTCTGATTAGTGCCACAAATGACTTTTAATGTTTCTAATATCTATACCCAGAAGATCCAGGCCTGAGTATGTTAGTACTGAGGTATGGATCCATTTCAGGCACTATTTTGGCCAGGAGTGCAATCTCTCTCTCTCTCCCTCCCTCTCTCTCTCTCTCCCTCCATATATATACATACATACATACACATATGCACACATATACATATATATTATATATGGAGACAGACAGCCAGAGAGATAGACAGAGATAGAGAGAGACAGAGACAGGGAGAGAGACAGAGAGACAGAGAGAGAGAGTCTTAGCCCATTGGCCACCATGCTGACCTAGACTAACAGTGGAAAAGAGCATCTTTCATGATTTACACAGCTGTTTGCACTGCCCAGAAACTTGTAAAAGGTGTCCTGGTGGCATTTCTTCACTGCAAGATTGCCTGGCTGAGGGAAAGCTAAACATTTTCTTTCCTGCAGAGCTGGTGGAAAACAGACCTATTTTCAGGAGTGACTTTAAAGCAGTTAAAAAAAGAGAAAGAAATGAATAAAGAAAAGGAAAAACAAGAAAGAAACTTTCCAGACACTGAATTGCATCACGGGCATGAAACAAAGGAGCCAATCCAATGTCTTCATTTATAGTCAGCAGTTAAGCAGCTGCAGGAGGAAAGATCCTTCCTGACCTTCTAAATCAACGCCCAGTACAGTCAGCCAGATTTGGCTGAGAAATTTCACAATGGTCATTTTCTCTCAGCTCATCCAAACAGATGTTTAGCATCATTAAATACATTTTTCTTAATGACAACAGCACTTAAAGGGCTGAGTTATTTGTGTATACTTTGCCTGTCCTGGTGGTATGTCTCAGTTTAGAAGTATGTGAACAAATTTCAGGGTGGGAAGGGTACAGGGCTAGGTACTTTAAATAGAGAATGTTTTCATGTTAAATGAGACCTGTTTGCAGGGGGAGGGAGTGGAAATTTCTCAAGGACCTGACATTATCACTGAGATTTTGCAGTTAGAGAGTACATTTAACCCACACCTTTCCTTTTTCTTGATTTTCCTTACATTTTTCATTGGGCTTCAGTTGCTCTTTGGCAAGCAATTTTGCAAGAAGTGAGTAGGCATTGTCTATACGCAGGGGAGGGAAGAAGACTAATATAACAGAGCTTGGGGGTATGAGCATGAGTGCAAAACATAAGCCTCCTGTGGATTGTGGGAAGCCAGAAAGCTATTTTTTTAAACTATTATTCAAACTTCTTTTTCAAGGAGAAAAATACCCTAAGACTACACGCTATACTCCAAAAATAATCTCATTTCCCAAAAGAAGAAGATTGCTATGGTTCTAACTGATAACATACTTACACTTTTTCCCACAGACTAAATGTTTGATACTGTTTCAAGCTTTGTGGTTGCAGTTTATCCCTTTCTTGACAGTCTTGGAAAGCCCCACAGCTTCAAACTTAGTGGGTGAGAATTTAGTTAGAATCACCAGATACGTTTTTTTTCCAGTCTCCCTCCCTCTCTCTCTCTCTCTTTTTCTCTCTCTCTCTCTCTCTCTCTCACACACACACACACACACACACACACACACACACACACACACACACTTCTTATGTTTCATTCAAGCTCACTGTTCTCTGCCTTCTCTTTTGAAATGTTTGGTGATTCTCCGCAAACCCCTTAATTTCTTCATGGCTCTTCATTCTTCTATACAATGGCAATGTTACACTCTGACACATGGTTCTAGAAGTGATCATGTAGTCTAATCTCTCACTTGAATCAAGAATACCCTCTATGCTAATGTTCTTAATCATTTTTGTGTGTTATGGACCCCATTTACTAGAGTGGGGAGAGACTTCTGGCAGAGAGGGCAATAAGCAAACTATTGCAGTAGTTCAGGTGTGAGGTAATGAGGTACAAGGCTGCCAGCAGCAACATCAGAGGAAAGAAGGAGTTTGTGTGACAGTGGTTGTGAGGGTAAAATCAATAAGCTTTGGCAACAAATTAGATACTGGGGGTGTGGGGGGAGAAAGAATGAGAAGTCAAAGATGACCCCTAAGTTGGCGCTTCTGAGTGACTGGGTGGATGGTGGTACTCAGAAAAGGGTCATGTAACTTAAAAAGTTGGTATGTAACTTAGAAAGCTGGTGATTGAATAAATGTAATTTTGTATTGACTAATCTATGCACATCTTCCCCACCTCCCACCCCCACCCCTCCTGCTCCACTCAGTGGAATATATTGTGCTCCTTAAGGATAGATACTGTTTTGCTTTGTATCCTTAGTGCCTAATATATGTGTAACAAGCTTTTAGCTTACCCTTAGGTCACCTAAGATGGAGGCACCCATGTCCGAAATGCCAGGGATGTACTTTTAAGAGAAGACATTCTGCATTTCCCCTATCACATAGGTGGGAGCAGTCTCTTTCCCTTGGCTGTGTAGCCAGAACTGACTCTGTCTTTAAATCTACCTGGTAAGGTTGAAGGATAAGTTCTTTCTCTAGAGGAATATGCAAAGATAAAGGTCTTGTTTACTTGCAACATGGACATTATGCATTAAGCTGGCTGAGGGGAAGATCCACCTGTCCCTTCCCCTTGGGTCTTCTGAAACTGGTTTGGGGTTTTGGCCTTTTTCAGTTCTAGGTACAGGTAGTGGAGTGGCCAGATCTGAGAACTCTAGGTAAGGAAACCTTCAAGTCAAGATTACAGACTGGATATTGCTGCTAGCGCAGCAGGGGAGCCGTGAGAAGGTGAGGTGCTGAGACGCAAGGGGTGGGGATTGTGCTACATAGGAACTGAGATAAACTGAGCACCTCTTCCCCCTCCCCTTCCTAGAGGTTGAGGAAATGTAGTGGGGATTGTGCTCCCAAGTGTTGCAGGTATGTGTGAGAAATGTTTGTTTCTGCTATATGTTTAAGATAAACATTTCTTTGTAAAAGCTAATGTTTGTTAAATGGTTAAGTGAGACTAGGGTGCTGGGGGCTCCATAAAATTGGGGAAAAGAAATCAGTTGGGGCTTGGGACAATAGCAGAGACTAGACACCCTACCACCAACCTCCTTAAATGTACTAGAGGAACCTGGGGAAAGGGAAAAACTTAGGCAGTGGTGGCCAGAGTAGTCACTGTTACATAAGGAAGGAAAGATATATTGTAAATTTGGTTGAACTAACAATATACACTCACATACATACATACATACATACATACACACATATATATACACACATATATGCATAAATGCAAATATGTATATACACACAGACATACATATATATGTATGTATATGTTGTATTTTGCCATCCTCAGAAATGCTTGTTCATCTAATATTTTGTTGTAATATATCATTTATATATAATACATATATAATAAAAGAAATAGTATATGTGTGTGTGTATATATATATATAGACAATTTCCACTGCTTTTGCACAAATGAATCAATGAAGATAGAATTAGAAGAGAAGTAATGTAGCATCAAATTTAATTTATAAAAATTGAGGCAACATAGTATGGTACCTTGAGAGGTGGTCTCAGAACCAAGAATTCCTGGGTAGAAGTCCCACCCTGACACTGTGATCCTAGACTGACTATGTGATCCTAGGCAAGTCATTGAACTTCTCAGTGCTCTTAACGCCTCTCTATGATCACGAGTTGAAGAGAAGGTTCCCACTGGCATTTATTAAATGATATGCTTACACCAATTAAATAATAGAGAGTCATAGAAACCCTATGGCTACTCCTTTCCTTATGACCAATAGGTATGTATGTATGTATATGTACATGTATATGCACATGTATATGTATATGTATGTATATGTATATGCACATGTACAGGTATAGGTATAGGTATACATGTGTTTTGTGGTGGTGGTGATGTCTTGTTTTGGATTTAAGTGAGGTAGAGCTGCACAAAGTTGTCAGCCTCATTCTCTCCTCCAGAGTCATTGAAGTCTAGTGGTAAGATATAAGTCAAGATGAGTGTGTGTGTGTGTGTGTGTGTGTGTGTGTGTATACATACATATACATATATGTATGTATATACACCCACATATTTGTGTGATAAAATTTGTAGCATCAAACTTGTAACAGGAGTTAGGAAGTACTCAGAATGAGCTTTTGAAAGGAATATAGTGAGATGATCTGTCTGTCTATCTATCTATATATCTGTTTGCATTTGATGCTAATATAAAACACCAAAAGCCATTCTTTGATATATAACTGGTCAAGAATATAAGCAAGAAGAACAGCAATTTCTAACTGATAACATGAAAATCTTCTCCAAATCACTAACAGTAAGAGAAATACAGAATACAATGTATTTTAAATGACAGAAGATGAGAACAGTCCATGTTAGACACTGGTGCATTTTTGTTGGAGCTTCATAGTGATCTAATCATTCTGGATTCCAATTTGAAAACAATTATTTAAATTCAGCACTGTATCTTACCTTCTAGGAATAGCTCATATAAAGCGGGTCCACATCTGTCTTTACTTGCTTAATGCCCACAGTTTTCTTTGTAACCGCAGCAGGTAAGAGAGAGAGAGAGAGAGAGAGAGAGAGAGAGAGAGAGAGAGAGACAGAGTGCATGCGTGTGCATGCTTAGGGGAGGTGAGGGGACCTCTTCTTATGTAGCCGAAATCACTGCTAAATTTAAAGTAAACTCAGAGTTCAAGACTTCTCTCTCACTTGGAAAAAAATGGTGCCTCTATCCCCCAGTGGAGACTCCCATTCCCTCCTCCCACATTACCCTTTCCCCCATTTTAACCACAATATCACCCTGACCCAAGCTTGCTGGGCAAATATCAAATGTTGTAAGCCAGTCTTGTGATTCAAGTTCCAGATTGAAATGAAATATGGTATCCCCAACAGTCCAGCTCCCTTATCCTTAGAATAGAAACAATGTTCAGCAAGGATATAATATTGATTCAATTGGGTACCATTTCCCCCATCTCTGCACTGGCCATGTCAAGTCACCACTCCAAAATATGTGTTAAGTCTAAGAGAGGGATCCTTCCCCTTTTGTGGGATGACTTTTGTACGTAGGCCTCCAGGAAATTATCAGTTAGATTCTTAATCCCCTGGGTCAATTAAATCCCAAAGATCATTTTAATATACATATTTTGAGGAAAAACTGGTTTAACTGACATGGAGTAGATAACTCCTAAAGGAGGGCCCTAAAAATGACAATTTTTAAAACTTCCATAAACATTAACTTAACATTTAGAATTCTAAAGGTAAGATCTTCAGTAACCACTGAAGGTGTGCACATACCCATTAATAACAAATCGATAGAGTTGAGGCCCATCTCCTGTATCCAGGTTCTTGTCAACTCATTCATGCCCCACAGAGAATTAATGATTGACTCTCAGCATCTGGGGATGATGTGATTGGGCTCAGGATATTTTGGATTGGAGCCATCCCCTTTGTAAAAAGCCTTTAAAAGGGATCAGGGAGTGCTTTATCCTGATTCTGAGGGTTGGAAAGAAAGAATCATAGCAGAGTTAAGAGTAGACCTGAGATTCTGGTGCTCCAGGGGGACGAGGAACAGGAAGTCTTGGCATCTGCACAGCTTCCTTCCTAGGCACCATTCAAGATAGCCTAGAGAGGATCCTAGGTAGCTTGGTACAGGGCAAAGAATACTAGCCCTGAAGTCAGGACTTGACTTCAAATGCCACATCTGATGCTTATTACCTGTTTGACATTGAACAAGTCACTTAACCTCTTTGGGCCTAGTTCTCTTCATCTATAAAATGAAAGGCTTGGATTAAAGCATTACTAAGATTCCTCCCAACTCTAGATATATGATACTCAATCTGCTATATTACTGTGTTTGTCTATGTCTCTCCCTGATTATAGCAATACCAGTCTTCTACAATTAAATATGGAAAAGATATATTAAGTCAACATTGCACAGTCAACATCATTTCCTCCAATTTAAAAGAATTCCATCTAGAAGACTTCCTAGATCTTACCATCAGGGAGAAGACATCCATGAGTTATTAAGAAGTATCTAGATGGTACAGTGGATTGAGTACAGGACTTAGAGTAAGGAAACCTGAGTTCAAATCCAGCTTCACACAATTACTATCTGTGTGACCCTGGGCAAGTCATTTAAATACTTTCTTCCCCATCTTCCTTGGCTGTAAAATAGGTATAATAATAACACCTACTTCCCAGATTTGTTGTGAAGTGAAAATTAGATTAAATGTGCAAAATGCTTTGCAAACCTTAAAGTGATGGCTGTATAAATACTTGCCTTCATTTCTATTTTTCAATAGTTCTTAATTCAACAAATATTTGCTAAGCACTTACTGTGTACAGAGCTCAAGGTAGATACAAAGATGAATAAGTATTTAACATTATAAAATTTGTAATACAGTAAAGATTAGGTACATGCAAACAGAACTATAATAGAAAATGGAATATGTCAATGCATGAGATGTGCAGTGTCAGTAGGACTTTTTTTTTCTTGGTTGATAATGAGAATCTGAAATAGAAAGGCCCATCTTGAAGCTTTTCTGTTCTAGCCACATAACCTGCTTAGAGTTTTATGTTGTTTGCATATCACATCATTTAAATATTCATGTATCACATTTTCCCTTTAGCCTGTATTTATGTGTGCCAAAATGTCACCTTTTCAAAAGCCTGGGTGTCTTCTGTGTGCATTTATGCAATATGACTGCAAAGATATCCTGGAGCAAGCAAAAGGCTTGACCTAATTTTGTGTCTGTCACTCTGTAGACTCCCAAACCACAACCCAGAAAGTGAAACACATAAGCTTGCCTCATCTTGACCTTATGAGTATGGGCTAGATGGGAACATTTACTATGGAGGCAATCTGCAATTTGATAAATTCAAGTTGCCAGCACTACTGTTCTATGTGATAGTCCAAATGGTTCATAAATTAGACATTAAGGTTTCCCAACAGGAAGCAGAGGCCTTGAAGACCTGTCTAGTTAGTGTATCTTGCTTGACAAACATACTTGAATTTAAAATGCAAGATATGCTTAACATAGTTAAAATGAACTGATTGTATAGAGAAAAAAAAATAAATGAGTGCTGGATTCAGGAAAGTGATTCACAGTTTTAAATCCAATACAACCTCCTCCTCCCCCCTCCCCCACATGCCCTTTAGAGCTCAGTTAACTCATCTATTGATGACATCAGTCAAACTTATAGACAAACTTCTTTTTTGTCTATTAAAAAAAATCACTGAATTTCGCATGCATTAGCAGCATGACTATTAGGAATGATAGAAAACAATCCCCGATTTTTCCAAATTCAGGCAATCAGTATTTTTACTGAATCTTCAGAAGTTTTCATTATCCCTAACTCAATTTGATAAGAAGGAGGTTTCAGAGAAGTCTCAGGTTGGTGGAATTTAATGAAGAACTTTCCAGAGATGCTCTAAATTAAGATATTCAAAATGGGAAAAAGAGAGATAAGTAACATTCTGGTTTGTATTCCCTCCAACATAGATCTCTATTTTTAAATTAATGTATTTATAACTGTATGCTTTTCTACTCTAATATAAGGCTAAATAGTTAGTTTAAAATTAGCATATATATTGTGTGGCCCTTATAAGCACCCTCTTCCTTGCGCTGACTTGAATCCCCAGAGCAAAGTTGCTATTCAATCTCTCCTCAGGGTTCTATGCATACACCCTGAAAAACTGTAAGGTTTTTCTCATGCTATTTCTCTGGACTTCTCCCAATATCAATCACCAGTTATTAATACTCCAATATCATTTGCTATTTCCATTCTATATCTCCACAGTATTATTTACTGGTTGATATTTCTTCAATATCTCTGGTAAACAATTAACATCAATTGGTTTTCACAAAGGGACATTTACTGAAAAGATATAGCAAAAGTACAAACCCATCTCCCTTAACCACAGAACAGTCTCACCACAACTACCTTTGTCCCTAGGAAAGTGTACTCAAATTCAAAATAGTTGCTATAAACACTCCTACCATAAAGTTTACTACTAAATGCAAGCATAGCCATTGTACAAGTCAGTTTCATTCTTGCAGGACATGGGGGCTCAGCTGCAGAGTTGATGCTGTGCTGTGCTGGGTCACACAGATTGCTCCCCAGGGTTGCATTGACTCCTCAATGGACTCAGCTGTTACTATTGCCGCAGGCTCAGGTTCTGCTAGGACTCCAGCTACAGGCTATTTTGAAGTTCATAAGGTCATGACCTAGACCACCCTGTCTCCAACACCAATTCACCTAACATTAGGGAAAAAAAAAACAAATGAAAAGAGGCAAAGAAACAGAGGTGCCCTGTGTTCATCCTTGTTGAAAAATTCCCGTGAACCTTTCTGTTCCTAGTGCCATCCTAACTGGAGTTTAGACAGAATTTCTAAACAGAGGACACACTAAAATTTCTCTAGGAGTGTAGGACCATAAGTAGTCTCTTTGGAGTTTCCTTCTGGGCAAGTTTCCTTTGGGTCCCTACAATAAAGGGCACTAGAAATTTCCCCTACTGGATCCTTTTTTATTGCAAAGGCAAACCCAGTGAAATTTCAAACTCAGTCAACAAGAGTATGATCCCAATTTAAGCAGAATGAAAATAGACTCAGGAAAACCCTGGGTGAGCATGATACTTCCAAGGAAAGAAAAATCATTTTAGGTTGATTATTTGGGATTTGTAGGTAAACAGACAAATCTTATGCCATGTGCCATGGTCCATAAGGATCTCACAGTAAAACTAGCTGCCTAGGTTAATTTAAAAGAAAAAAGAAAAAGCAAAGAGTATTTCTATAACAGAATACCATAATTTTATTTTTCAATAATATTTTATTTTCCCCCAATTACATGTTACTACAATTTTTTAACATTTTTAAAAAAAGTTTTAAGTTCCAAATTCTATTTCTCCTTTCTTTTATCACCTCCTTGATCCTTGAGATTAGCAATCCCATATAGGTTATACATATGCAATCATGTAAAACATTTCCATGTTAGTCACTTTGTGCAAAAAGACTCAAAAGAAAGGAAGAAAGAAAGAAAGAAAAAAGAAATGAAGAAAAAGAAAGAAGTAAGGAAAGAAAAAAGGAAAGAAGGAAGAAAGAAAAATAGTATGTTTCAGTCTGTATTCAGACAATATCAGTTCTTTCTTTGGAGGTGAATAGCATGTTTCATCATGAGACCTTTGGGATTGTCTTGGATCATTATATTGATCAGAATAGCTAAGTCATTCACAAATCTTCATTATAGAGTATTGCTTTTATGGTGTATTATGTTCTCCTGGTTCTGCTCACTTTACTTTGCTTCAGTTTATGTAAGCCTTTACAGGTTTTTCTGAAATCATCCTGCTTGTCATTTCTTAAGGCACAATAATATTCCATGACAATCATATGCTGCAGCTTGTTCAGCCATTCCCTAGTTGTTGGGCATTCCCTTGATTTTCAGTTCTTTGCCACCACATAAAGAGCTGCTATAAATATTTTTGTACAAATAGGTCCTTCCCCTCCCCCACTTTTTTTTAATCTCTTTGGAATACAGACCTAGCAGCAGTATTGCTGGATCAAAGAGTATACACAGTTTTGTAGCCCTTTGGTCATAGTTCTAAATTGCTCTCCAGAATGGTTGGACCAGTTCATAACTCTAACAACATTGTATTAGTGTTCTGGTTTTCCCATATCTCCTTCAACACTTATCACTTTCCTGTTTTGTCATGTTTGCCAATCTGATAGCTGTGAGGTGGTCCCTCAGAGTTGTTTTAATTTGCATTTCTCTAATCAATAGTGATTTAGAGCACTTTTTTTAATATAACTAGCTCTGATTTCTTTGTTTGAAACCTGTCTGTTCCTATTCTTTAACCATTTATCAGGTGGGGAATGACTTTTATTCTTATAAATTTGACTAAGTTCTCTATATATTTGAGAAATGAGGACTTTATCAGAGATATTTGTTCCAAAATTTTTTCCCATTTTTCTGCTTTCCTTCTATTTTTGGTTGAATTGGTTTTGTTTGTGCAAGCCCTTTTTAATATAATCAAAATTATCTATTTTATATTTTGTTATACTCTCTTTATCTTGTTTGGCCCTAACTTCTTCCTTTATCCACAAATCTGACAAGTAAACTATTCCATGCTCTGCTAATCTGCTTATGCTATCACCTTTTATGCGTAAATCATGTATTCATTTTTTTCCTTATCTTGGTATATGATATGAGATGTTTGTCTATACCTAGTTTCTGCAATATTGTTGTCCTGTTTTCCCAGTAGTTCTTGCCAAATAATGAATTTTTATCACAAAAGCTTGGATCTTTGGGTTTATTACATACTAGATTACTGTGGTCATTTACTTTAATATATTGTGTACCTAACTATTCTACTGAGCTGCTATTCTGTTTCTTAGCCAGTATCAGATTGTTTTGCTAATTATTGCTTTATAATACAGTTTGCGATCTAGATACCAGCATTTTAAGGATACAAAATCTATACTTTTCATATATCAATTATTTTAAAAGTTTCAGTAACACAGCAGGTATTACTGAAGATCTGTTCTTGTCAATCTTTCTTTGGGAACTTTTGGCTTTCAGCATCTAGAGAGAAGATGGACAATGCTAAACTCACTGATATGTGGCCCTGAAAGAAATTGAGGTAATGGGATTCCTGGCCAGGGAATTAAGGCAGATCTCAGAAGTGGACTTTCAGAGTTCCTTCCCCAAGAAAAAGTTGAAAGCTGACTTCTTCTTTACAACCCACTCTGACCACAAACATTGGACTTCCTCTGTACCTCATAGGACTACTATTGTAGGGATGCACTTTGGTTCCCATAAAAGTTTCCTAGCTTTCTCCTTGGCTTTTCCATTTAGCTAAAGACACTTGAAATATTTGATTAGATGTGGACAAGTACAGAGAGGTATGTCAACAGCGACATCCTATGGTGTTACCCTCCAATTATTGACTTGAGTTTATTCATTGGAAAACTAAGCAATTGGACTTGATCCAAGAAATTCTCAAATAAGACAAAGCTTTGGGTTTCCCCTTTCAGCTTTAAAGTGAGATATTTTTCATGGAGATCTTAAAATTCTGAAAAGCAGCTGAAGAAACTCTCTTTTGCAGTAGAGGGGGGAAGGAGATAAAAATATTGTTTTCCTTCTAAAAAACATTAAACAGCAGAAAAAATCACTTCAAGTTGACAAAAGAAGAAAAACAGCAATGGGAAGAAGTTGACATGTAGAATTTCAACCATTTCTCCTTTTCTAGCTTGCTACACTAGAGGTGTCTGTGAATTAGTCTTGGGTGAAATCTAGGATTCTCTCGTGGTTGAGAGAACCTTGTTGCCAATCAGAGAGCTCCTTCAATCTGTATTCTGGTACACACACACACACACACACACACAAACACACGTATGTATATATTCACATATTTGTATATTGTGTGTATATACACACATACATATATACACATGCATATACATATACACGTATATGCATATATACATTTGTGTGTGTTTCCTGATTATGAGTGCATGGAGGGAAGTGAAAGACAGCTATTAAGAAAATTGAATTGTTCTTTATTTTGAATGTTTGAAGAAACAACTGTGGGGTAGGAGGCATAAAAGAAAATGTAGTGTGGATATAGATAACTGTGTAAGATATGCTATTAAAAAAAAAGAGCCCTTGAAAATGTCTGTACTTCCTTAATATAGCAGCTTAAGGGCAAAAATTGGTGGAGGAATCAAAAGAATTTATCAATTAATTCATCCAGAAGAGCCCATCCCTGTCTCCAAATGTGTCTCAAAGGCATGCAAGCCCATGATAGGTGGTTTGGTGCCATTTGATGTTTCCATATTCCCCAGACTTTCAGGTCATCATATAATTCTCCATTGAGTCAGAGAATGAATAGAGATTTATCATTGGACTTGGTATGGTCATGTCCTGTCTCTGCAACAAACTGGCTGTGTCACCCTAGACAAGTTACTTAACCCCTCGGTGCTCTAGACAGTTCTGTAGATCTAGAAGATGCAATAGAGTTGCTAGAAGGGATTCTCTCATCAGGAATTACCTACACCAATGAAATTACAGGTCTAGACCAAAATAAATGATCAAGTGACTTATCCCCTAAGGATGTTGTAATGGAGATTTTCTAGTATAAGAATTCTAGCACATAGGCATTACCCAGTGTTCCCCAAGTCTCCAAGGCTTTTGACCTTGGAAGGAACTTTCTACTACTGAGAAGATACAAGGTCTTGGCAAATAAAAGGCCTGTGAAGAACCAGAAGAGAGAGAGAGGACTGTCTGGTCCCCCATGCTTGGCTGGCATGGAACTGGAACACTGAAAGTATGAATGAAATAAAAAACATTAAGGGCTAACTATGTGCCAGCCACTGTGCTAAGTACCAGAGATACAAATACAAAAAAAAAAGTTTCTGTCCCCAAGGAGGTTAATGAGAAAGGGCAGCACACATAAAGAAGTGATGGCCAGAGAGGGCCATTTTGGACTGCAAAGTTACAGGGATGTTGAGTGGAGCCATAAAAGAACTCATTGGTATATACTTTTTGGGAATAGCAATGAGGATTTCATTAACAGTTCAAGAACTAGAAGTGAAAGGGATGTGGAGCATGACTAGCAAGCAGTAACAGCAACATGCTGGATCTGGATTGGGTTAGTTATGGAGAATTCTCACCAATCAGGAGCGTGGACCCTCAAGGTCAGAGGTAAGCAGAAGGAATGACATAAAAATTGATGGAGAGCACTGGATCTGGGAGCCACCTCCATGACCCAAAGCAAAGTAGAGATAGGACCTCGCCCTGGAGCAGAGTATACACAGTGATGGGGGTTGGGGGTGAGAGATATAAATGGAAAAGCCAGTAAAGTTAAAGTAGAGCAGAGAGCAGATTAGACCAGATCAGAACTCCAAGGTTGTTAGGATTACTGGGATCCAGAGCATAACACCTGTCTTCCTTTTGCTTCCCTCAAGCACTACCCCAGATAAACCGTAACTCCTTCTTGTCTATCCAATTCCTTCTCATTTTCTTACAAACTCATAGGAGTGATAGAGGTGGGGCAGGGAATGATTTAAACACTGAACCTCAGTCATCACGACCTGCAAGTAGAAATCTTTAAAGGGTTATTTCTAATATTACATGACTTGAAAATGGAAATAAAATGTATAGCCATTTATTATAATTCATGTCAAAGTCTTTAAGTTCATGGTTTGAGATTTGTCAGAATTTAAGTGATTACTATGTTCTGTGCTAAATTCTAGGACTGAGAGAAAGTGAAAGAAACCCTAGAGGGAGCAGAGACTTTCCTCAGCTCAGGCTGAGGTTGGAGTATGCTAATTGAAGAGAAAATTTCTGCAATTCTGGTAATCTCTGAGATTTTCTTATTCTAGAACACTTGTGAACCAAGAGATTAACGTAACAAGAAACTGAGCCAGTGACATTGGGTGGGAGAATTCAGTGTTTTCATTCAGGCAACCACCAGACTTTGTTAATGTATGTAAATGACATTCTTCATTAAAGACCTACCATATTGTGGGGACTATGACTGAGGTACTTAAGTTTTGGCAGGCCATATTAAGATGGAAAGACTTCAAGAACAGGCCTGGTAAAGACATACATGTTTGTTGTCTGAGCACTAGGTTAGCTAAGTTTGGAGATGTTCATTGCTAGAATGTTGGCCACTACCATTACTTGATTTTGTTGTTTTATCTATCATTGATAATATTACAGTTAATCATTAATACCTTCTAGCTATTTGAAAAGGTAGTCATACAATCATTGATCTCTCCTTTGGTTCTAGTTAGTATAGGAATGTTCATCCAACAGTTAGAGATCAAGGTGCTAAGTTCATGAAAGAGGTAAATTCCATGATTCCAAATTCTAGTCCTCAAAGAATCATGTGGACTGGGTTAAGGACGTAGTTTCTATTCATTAAGGGAGAAGAAACCTTTGAATTTAAAACTGAGTCTTTCATTGTCACAACCTGAGATTTGGCAGAGAAAATATTTTTATACCATCAAGGAGGAATAGAAGTAGTGGCCTTGGATGTTAGCAAGAAGTCATAGGCTTAGAAGCATGAGACCAGACTCAACTCTGCATTCATATTAAATTTGAGAGATGAAAAGAAATGTAAGGTATTCATTTAGTTTTACCAATAGCATAACAAGCATCTGGATTCTTACCAAATTTTTATAGCCTGGCAGGGCCAAAACCTTTTAGGCACTATGGGATATCTCTATCAGAATTCACAGATTTTCAAACAGGAGAGGGACAAAGGATATTAGATGACCTAAAAAAAGATAGAAATTCAAATAAAACTTATGTCATTCATGCTGAGAAAGTTTAATTTCATTTAGCCAATATTAAGTATTTAGTATATGCACATGTACTAGGCATTAGTGAAACAAAGGCCCTCCCTCAAAGGGGTCTACATTCTATGTAGGGGTTAGAAATTTTATGTACACATGCATACATATGTATATATATATATATACATGTATCTATGTATGTCTGTGTAGGTGAACATGTACACACATAAGTGAATAGCACACAATTGAGGCGGGAGATAGTACTGAGAACAAGGAGATGAGTAAAGACTTCATATGATGGCAACTGAGCTGAGATTTAAAGGAAAGTCAAAATTTTCAAAAAATTTTCAAAAATTTTCAAAAAATTCAAAAAATCAAAAAAGGAGTGCATTCCAGGTATGGAGGATATACTACACAGCTTGTGAGAAAATGTAGAGGCAGGGATGGAATCTTGAGGTCAGGCAGTACTCTTATTTAGCTAGAACATGCAGTGTAGGAGAGGTGTTACTTGAAAAAAAATCTGGATTATAGAATGGACTCAGATTATGGAGGTTTTAATTCCAGATTAAGAAATTTGCCCTTTTTCCCTTAGAGAAAACAGGGAGCCATCAGAAAGTTTTGAGTAGGGGAATGACATGGTAGACCTATGCCTTAGGAAGGTTAATTTGTAAGTTATGTGAGACAACGACTAAGAAGGAAGGAGACTACTTAGGAGTAAATCACAGTAATCTAGGTGAGAGGCAATTAGAAATTAAACTAGGACAGTAGCTACAAGAATGGAGAGAAGGGGATGAGAAATGTTGTTCCTATTTCCCAGATTCTTTTAGTGCTTCTGGCCTTGCCAAATATCCAAGAATTATAGGAATATAAATAGAAGCAGCTAAAATGGGAATGGAAGTATAATAAATACCAATTTTCCTAATGTCTTTTTTAAGACTATCTTTTGCCACCTACTACCTGGACAAGTCACTTAACCAACTGGGTTCTCAGATTCTTAATATGGAAAATTGGAGCATTGGACTAAGTTCCCTCTCAGCAGTAAATTTCTCTGATTCTCCTGCTTGCTCTGGTCATTATGTAGGTAGCTACACCCTTAGTCAAGACAAGATTCCATTAAGAAAAGAATATTGCCAGTGTACTTTTTCTTTTCCATATTTACAACTTGAATGTGAAATCACATGTATCTTAAAAGGGCAGATTTCTTGACATATGGGATATGAAATTATCCTCCGCTGTGAATTTAATGCCATTCCACATTTCACCTCCTAATGATCATAGGAATGCAGGAGACATCTCCCTGCTCATTTCCCCCACCTCTGACTTTGCACCTGAGGAAAAAAAATACTACTTGACCTGAAAGCCCAGCAATTAGTCCAGCTCTCCCATCGTTCTCAAATGGAAAGATTATTACTTTTTTTCTGAATTTAATGAAAGTTGGCAAAGTGAAAGCAGATCGCTTTCATGTTAGTGTTAATGTATTTGCTCTTCTGTGGTTGGAACTGGAATGGATTCAGAGACAATCTTAAGAAGAATGTAAACTAAACATGGAGAGTGAATGTTGACACTGTTATTTACTACCTAAGATGTTTTCACTGAATTATCAAGTACATATATTGCATTATTTAGAGATTCAAGAGAAAAATCATTTCATGTGATGCATATTGTCACCATTTGTAGGTCCCTGGCAATTTGAAGTTTATAGAAAATATTAATAGCTTCAAGATTTGCAAGGGCACTTGGTTTGGAAGAACCTCCTAGGGGAGGAGGACCAACCTAAAACAATACTTACTATGCTGATGGCAGGAAGTCCTGAACTGAACTCCTTAGAAATCCTAAGGTTTTCTAAGTACCTTGAGGGACAGATTCAGGATTTGGAGTCTGGCAGATTCTTAGGGTGCCCCGCTTTTTGGTGTGCCTTGGCCTTTGCCTTACTTTCACTAGCCGTTGCTGTTTCTCTTGGCTGCAAGCGGCTTAAAGCCTTAGGCATAGCCTCTTTGTTAAAAGGTTAGAGATGTTAAAGGCAGGTATTATCAGTACCTGATGGAGGCTTTCTCCCAGACATAGTAACAAAGAACTGAAAGAGCACTGAAAAGGGGAAACCATTGGAAAGAAAATAGGTGAGTGGTTAAGAAATGCTATATTCTTTACATTGCCACGAATGTGCTGCAATAGGCATTATTGGGAGGAATACCCACATTGATGGGAACAGGAATCTATTGGACAACTAGACTATTGAAGTGGGATAACTAGACCAAAGTGTAGGAATAGTTGGGTGGCTTCTTCATGTAATTCCAAATTGATTTCCAGAAAGTATGGACTATTTTTCACAGTTTTATAACTGACTACCTTCTTCTTATGTTTTCATCACTGATGCCTTGTTTATAAAGATTATCCTCATAAAATTTTTCTAGAGGCAGGACAATTGTCATAAGGGTCAATAAATTATTACTACTATCCTGATCAACTTTTCTTGGTCATTATAAATTATAAGATTATCCCAAGCTTTTTGTACCCTCCTCTCTTTCAAAGAATCAATTCCTCAATGCCTTCAAAATTGTGTAGCCTTCAGCATGGACCTTCTCTTTGTATACTTGGTTAAGTCAAGGGATACTTCTTTTCTTAATTTCTCTAGTGCCATTTCTACTTTATTATGTAGCATATCCAGGACTATGACATTAGAAATATTTTACTATCTTTTATAATTTCAGTACTTTTTGAACTTTTGTACAGTTTTATCCTTAAATGTCCTTGGAATGGTTTGTTTAGTTGGGTCTCTCACCAAACTTTCTTTTCCCTTTACTGTTTCTTATTGTTTTATGAAGCAATGCTAATAATGATTTTTCACACCCCTCTCTAAGATTTTATGCACATATACACATGCATATGTGTACACACATATGTGTATATATACATGCATTCACATATATGTGTTGTACACATACACACACATATATATCCTCTGTTAACATAAAAATGATTTTGAGCGTTCTTTTTTCCTACTTTGCAAGTAAGTCAAAGTGTCTTCTGTCCTTTTTGGATTCCTTAGAATGGTAATTATTTAACCTTAGTTAAAGTTCTCTATGATATAACAGTAAGTATCGATATCCATCTTCCCATCCATTTTCCTTTTTGAGTGAAGAGGAACATCAACATCTTAATTTAAAGAAATCAGGTTTCTATGGGTAAAAAATGCATCACAAAATGAGTAGCAGATTCATGATAAACCTGTTGTTACTTAGATAAACTTACTTAGATGTGCATCAAAATGCATATATCTATCTGCTGGGATGGTACACAAAATCTTTATGGCATGGACTAAATTGTCAGAACTTTATTCCATTGGCATAGCCGTTGAGAACCAAAGGCTATCACTATAAGTACAAATAATTTGGATAGACCCTGTGAGTGGAAAACTAACTGAACTGATAATTGAATGGGAGAGCAGGATGTATTTCCTCGAGGGGCAGCTAGGTGGTGCAGTGGATAGAGCACCAGCTGTGAAGTCAGGAGTACCTGAGTTCAAATATGACCTCAGACCAAACACTTGACACGTACTAGCTGTGTGACCCTGGGCAAGTCACTTAACCCCAATTGCCTAAAAAAAAAAAAAGAATGTATTTCCTTGCAAGAATTAAACAGAATTTTTAATGACTCCAAGCTCTTCCCTAAAACAAAGTTCCCATGTTTAACTCAAACATTCTTTTGTGAACTGTGTATGTCTGTAAGTCATAAAATAAATTTCTAAAGAATCAAAATTGAGTCTTTAACCATTCCTCCTTCCCTCTTCACTCGTCAGAATTCATGTATAATGTATGATTCCTTTTTTTTTTAAGTCAATTCATTTGGATGACCTATTTGAGGCAGCTGTGTGTGTGTGTGGTGTGTGTGTGTGTGTGTGTGTTGTTCTGTTAAACCAGGTATTTTATAATTTTGTAATTTTTTTTTTTACTTTTGATTAAGTTTTTGGTTCACTGAGCATATAACTGCATATAGTACATTTGATAATTGTCTTTACTTCTCTATTTATTTGCATTTTTACTCAGAAATTTAATTTTATCTTTTTTCTCTTGGAAAAGGAAAAGGAAATAGGTTGTCCTGTGACAATCATGATGGGGAGGGAGATCTCCCTCTCTTACTCATTGGCAGAAAAATTCTTGCCAGAGGTTTCCTTTATAGACTGATCCTTTACCTAGAAGATGGTCATCTATCTAAGAGCCAGTGTGGCTTTAGAAAGGGCCAAGGAATGGTCAATATGGTGCTTGCTTCCTGATAACTCCAAGTGAAATGCCAGGAGCAGAACAGAAGTCTGTACACAGTGTTTGTCAATCTGGAAGATCAGGGCAAAATTTCTTCACTTGGAAAAGTTCATCAATATTGTATGCTAGTTTCATGACAGATTGCTTGCCTGGGTTCTAGATAATAGAAGATGCTCTCACACTTTACCAGTCACCAATGGAGTGAAATAAGGCTGTGTGCTTGCTTCCATGCTTTTCAGCATGATGTTTTCAGCAATGTTGTTGGATGCCTTCAACAATGTAAAACACAGCATCAAGGTCTACTGCCATACTGATGGTAACTATTCAACTTTAAAAGGCTACAAACCAAGGCTAAAGGAGAGATAGTTGGTACATGACTTTTTATTTGCAGATGATTGTGCACTAAATGCAGTCTCTGAGGCTGAGATGCAACAGAGTATGGATTGATTCTCTTCCACCTATGCTAATTTTGGATTTATAATTAACATCAAGAAAACAGAGACTTTCTACCAGCTAGCATTGTACCATCCATACGTGGAACCATTGGTTATGGCAAATGGAGAAGTTTTGAATGCCGTAGATAAGTTCACTTACCTTGGCAGTATAATTTCCAGGGATGTACACATAGATATACACATAGATGATGAAGTTGATGTACACATTGCCAGAGCTAGCTCAGTGTTTGAGAGGCTCTGAAAGAATGTGTGGGAGAGAAGAGGTATTAGGCTGCATACCATACTGAAAGTCTACAGAGCTGTTGTGCTGACGTCATTGTTGTATGCCTGCGAAACCTGAACAGTCTACCAGTGCCATGTAAGATAATTGAACTGCTTCCATTTGAATTGTCTCAGGGAGATTCTGAAGATCACCTGGAAAGATAGTTTCAGATACTGAGATCCTTTCTCAAAAACTGCCAAGCATTCAAACTCTACTGCAGAAAGCACAATTTCTATGGATTGGCCACGTTGTTCAAATACCAAATGTATGTTTACCTGAAAGACTATTTTATAGAGAAGGCCAATTCTCAAACAGAGGTCAGGAGAAGTGATAGAAGGACACTCTCAAGGTCTCTCTTAAGAATTTTGGAACTGATTGTGAAGTATAGGAGATGCTGGTGCAGGACCGCCCAGCATGGTGTACCTGCATTAAAGGAGTTGTGTTCCATGAGTGAAACAGAATTGTGGTAACTCAAAAGAAATGTGAAATGCACAAATTTAGAGCCATCTCCACTCCAAATGATCATATGTATTATTTGTGCCTGACCTGTGGTAGAGCCTTCTGAGATCATACTGCTCTGATCAGCTGCAGTCAGATGCACTGTACCTTTGCCCTGACATAGAGATGTCATTTTAGTCCTCTTTGAGTACAAAGCACAACAATGAAACAATCTTTTTTCTCTTGATCAAATTAGCTAATTGCTTATTTTTATTTTTAAAAGGTATTTCATTTATTTCAGGATTTTTTTGTTTTTAATTTTATTAATATTTAATTTTTAGATCTGCTTTTGTGCTTGCTTAGAAATTATTTTCTAGTTTGTTATGCATGTTAAATTAATTTGTCTTCTCTTTTGTTAATAAAATTTATACATATACAGTCCTTCTGTTGACTGCTTTCCCACAAATTTTTCTGTTTTTTTTTCCTCATGGTCAAATTTTCTTTATATAACAATTTGTCTCTAGCATTTTTTTAATCCACTCATTGTTTAGGATTATGTTATTTAGTCTCCACTTATGTTGGTGTATTTTCTTTATATTTCTGTTGTTAATTTTAATTTATTATGTTCTAGTCAATAAAGTGTATTTAATATTTCTATGTTGCCATGTTATTAATGGTGTACTCTGGCACACAATGTTTATACAATTACTATAATATTCCATATATAATGTATATATAAAATGTATTTTGAGTCCTATTTAATTATTATAGAAGTTTAATGTCTTATATTTTATTAAATAACATTTTAATAAATGAACTTTAATCATAGAATTTTATACAATTATTTTCAGATTTTTAAGTTCTTGTCTATATTTATGTTAGATTTCCTGAAGCCTGAAATAAATTACTTCAAGTCCCCAACAATTACTGTCTAAATCCTAATTTGATTGTCATTACCCTTTTCTACCTATATGGGTAGTAGGTACCTTACCTCATTCTAGTATCCTAAGAGTTCCTATTTATCCTGATAACTGCTATGGATATTCTCATCTCATGCTCAGATTTCACCAGTTTATCTGTCCACTCCTGTATGGCAATGTAGTAGGGAAGTATCATAGCTAAAGCCTGATGCTACTCAGATGGCAGTCTATCTAGAAATCAGGGTCTATTTGCTACAAATATAAGGTGGTTATCAGAAAAGCAGGGGGCCATAGTAGAGCAGCATAGACATACCACCCCAAATTCATCTCTTTTAGGAATTTGAATACTCTCTCCTCCTTGCTGACTCCCTCCCCCGCCTCCATGAGAGACCCAGGTGCAATATGAACTCATCTTTATTGGGTCAAATATATACAACTCTGCATTTTAGTAGAAGGACCATCACTATTTAGTGTTTCTAACTAGTTTAAACAGTTTTGCAAAAATAAGTCTTCTGTGAACTCTGTAAGCCGATTTTGGTTTTCTTTGATCAAGCAGTGTTATGATTTGGCCTCATTGGACAGCCACTGTTTTAGTGACTAATCAGAACTCTGTTTAAACTTGTCTTATAGTTTCCCAAGTTCCCTAGTAATCAAAAGTCATCCACCTTACAACCCTTTATATAGGAAATCTCTTCCCACAGGTAGAAATAGGGTAATTCCTAGATTTTTTTTGACCACTGAGTCAGATTTCCATTTCTTATCCCCATTCCTGTTCATTCTCTTCTTTTTTATCCCTGATCTCAACAGAATTAAACACATTTTGCAGCAAAATCTCTAGTTCAAATATCATGCTTCCTACCTAAAGCCATATCCCTGTTTCCAAAAAACTTGTAGTTCCCAGTACTGCCCACTTGTGCTATTACTAATTCCATTAGTTTCCCTTTGCCTTCACAGTACTGTCTTTAAAAACCAAGAGTTCAAAAATGACCAGATTACATGAGACATTCAGAAAGAAAGATATGGAGTAGACCATTACGTCCTGCAATGAATGAAAGTGATATTGAGTTGAGTTCTGAGGATGAGATTATATTGAAAATCTTTGAGCTTAGTTCAAAGGAAGATAAGGGAGATGGTGTTATTGAAGAAGTAGAGTTTTCTATTTTTAATAATGATGGACCTAAAAATGGGGCAGAGAAAAATGCAAAAATTCTGAAGAAGAGTGTCTATATGGAGTCCCCCTAAATATTAGAGATAAGTTTCAAGAGTTACATAAAAGGCATTTTGAACTGAAAGTCTTAACAATTTTTACAAGTAAGGGGAGAAAAAGGAACATCCCAGAAAAGATAAACTGAAGAATAAAGAAGAATCTGACAGTCAATAATCTTCAAATGAAGCCCAGTGGAAAGACCTTACTCAGTATTTTGGAATAAATGAGAAGTTTGAACCCTTCATAAGTAACAGAGTTCTTCTGAAGTCAGGCCTTGAAGTGTACATCAACAAATCTGTGGCTGAAGGGGATATTGAGAAGGCTGAAGAGCTAAGTAGTAGGTTAGCTACTCAGGAGCTTGGGGTAAAAATTGTTGAAGCTGTTACTTGCTGCAAATTCATAAAAGCTAAAAAAAGATGCTAAAACTTAACAGGAGGCTTGAGAAAAGATAAAACTTTCATGAGGTTTTGAAACAGAGATGAAAATCAAAAGCAACATGAAATATGTGCAACTAGGCCTTCATCCTTGAAAAGCAAAAACATTTGGTATCATATTGCTTAAAGGCAGCCAGCTAAATTTGATACCAATTAGGGAAAGTAAACATCAATTAATCAGTTCTCCATATTTTTTCAACCTTTTAAAGGTTTATACTATTTTGTTAAAATTAGGTTTAAGAAATGTAAGAGTACATATAGTTAAAAAAATGTAAGGGATGTAATGTGTTATATGCATCAGTACTTAAAGTATTAATGAAGTCATTGATATGGATAGACTGACAATTCGTTCACACTGACACCCCTCATTGGGTCATAGTAAATAATATTTTTTAATTGCTGTGGTCAAAATAATTTTGTTATCTGATGTCTTCATTCTAGTAATGAGCGTTTCAAAGCACAATTAGTCTGGTGGTCTGAATAGCTATACTCTGTCAAGAAGCCTTCTCCAAACTCATTGGCATAGCCTTGTAGGACTTAGGATCACTTGTGCTGATAAGGTATCAGTTGGATTTTATTGAAGAAATATATTTATACACAGCATAAATTAGTTGCTTTTCCACTACTTTATGAATAAGTAATTTATATCCATGTAACATATATTTAATGGTCATAAACTATCCTACTAGATTTTCTTTTTTTAAAAATAATTGTATTTATTTGGTAGTAGGTGTACCTAAGAAAAAATAACCTTTAGCCAAGAACCTCTTAATTCTAATCCAAGTATATTTTATCTAGATATTCTTTTACTAGAAAATTGGGGGTTTTTTTGTGTGTGTGTTTTGTGCTTTTTTTTTTTCCACAGCTGCCTGGTAAATTCAATGAATAGCTCTAAGTAGCTATGAGAATGGAAAATGTCCTACAGTTTACTTTGGTATAAATTCTGTTTGAGAGTAGACATACATTACCCACATCTCATTCTCTCTTTTATCTCTGTTATTCTTTGAATATTGATGTTCTTCTTAGTATGTGAATCATGAAGTTTGGATCTTGATATTAAATAGATAACCATTTTGGCATTATCTGACATACACACACACACATGCTTAATTATTTTGGAGAGTGGGTACCTTGGAAGATAATCTTACCTGTCATGACAGAATCTATGAAAATATGCTAACGTTGCAGAATTCTAAAGTGAACTTCAAAAGATCTTGTAGAGAAGTCCATAAGCCACTGCACAGACAGGTGTTTATTCTTTGCATCAAATTCTCCAAAGGAAAAGATCATATCACTGTGTTGGTCTCAATTCTCAGAGGTAGAGAAGAGCTTATTATCATTGTCATCAGCTAACGATGTCTTATGAGGCCAAATAATCCTGATTCCTTTGAATGATTTCCAGCTATCTAATTTAAACCATCTCAGGGTTATGTACTGTTCACACTATGAAAAATCAAACAGATTCTTTACATGAATATGAATATGGATTGAAAACCGAGCATACATGAAATATTCAAAGACATGGTATGCAGATATGCCTTTAAGAAAACCCAATACATTAAAATATGGGTTTTTAGAAGGTAAGTTATAACACATAACTTAAAAGATTTTTTTAATCATAGATTATTAGAACTGAAGATTTTTATGGCTGCAGAAACTAAGATTCAGAGACACGAAATGACTTGGCCAAAGCCACAGAGTAAGTCTAAATAGCAGAACCAGGATTATAACCGAGGTTTTACTAACTGCCAATCCAACATTCTTTAGACTGCCCAATAATCTCTAATCAATGTAATTTGGCTTTTACATAAGTGTTCTGGAAAAGTTGTACAGTGAAATATACCTGTACTATCCAGAGCGTTAAGTAGGTTTACATTTATGTTTGGGGGAAAGGGAATTGTCCATTGCCATTTGAGATCATAGAAATCATTTTCTTACTTCCATTTAAGGAATGATGATTCATTAAGGAAATGAACCTTCAGGAGGTCTTTTACTCATTTTTACAATTCTTCTTACGTGAATAAGAATCTGAATTGAACATCTTGTTTTTCAATTTCTATTTTTCTCTTTATATGTGACACATCATTGAGAGTACAATTACATGCCATTTATAAAATCCTGTTACATGCAAAGTCATTCTAAATGTATAATAAAGAAAATGACACATTGTAATGCTCACCATTGTATAGACCTATTCTGTAAGGAAATATCTAAAATTTTGTTCAAAATAATTCTATAGTAGCAGTTATTATTTCTCTAATTTATCAGATACATCATTGAAAAATACAATTTTATGGAAAAAATAAAAATCAAGTGTTCTTTCTCTAGTTGCTGAATGGTGTGAACATTTCATTTTTATTTTACTTATGTTAGTGATATGTCTTTTCTTGAATTGATAATAACAGCCAGGGAATGCTGACACCAATGGTAATTTTATCCTGGGTCAAATTCCTAACCATTCAAAGGGTTAATCCCATCTGATCAATGGGAACACCCTCCCAGTACCACTGAGAAGACTCACAATAAGTGGCCAGATGCAAGGCAGTCACAGACTGTTAGTTATCCATTTCCATCCATCTGATTTCCTTAGGGAGACTATCATTCCTTTACTTTACCTCCTCTCACTTAAACCAAAATGTTAGCCACAAAGTTATTCTGATTCCCCCTCACCTCCACCCACCAAAAGGGAAAAAAAAAACAACTCAACTCGGTGGTAGTTGAGATGAATTGGAATAAGGAGAGACTTCAGGTAGGGAGATCAATTAGAAGACTACTGAAATTGTTCAGGTAAGAGGTGACTGAGTCCTGAACCAGGGTTGTGTCTGTAGAAGTGAAGGAATAAGACATCTTTCCTTCCTAGGGGCCTTTGTTTGCAATTTAGCTATCTTCTCTTCCCTTTATCCTTGTACTGAGAAAGGCTGGCTCTAAGCACAGGAAAAGTGGGTAGTGGCCTGCAGTTAGATCTCAGATAAGCTCAAAAACATCTGATTTCTGGCCTTCTATAGTATCATATATTCTGGCTATTGATCCTGAAATTCCCAAGATTGAAGTTGTTCCTCTGGTTTATACAAGAAAAGTACTGCTATTGGTTCCTGAAATCCACTGTTAAAATGAATTTATAATTCCTAGGATCGGAGGGGAGGCCTTCTATGTTTTATAATATTAGTTTGTAATATGTACTTATATAATTATATATTAATATATAGATATAATATATAATAATAATAGTTTTATAATATGTGTTTGTAATATTAGTTTGACACATTGGAAGGCACTAAGAATCTAACCCTGAGTGGATTAAATATAGGTAGGTAGCATTCCATGAGTAGGGATTTAAGTGTTTCTAGCAAATAAATTGGATAGCCTTAAATAACACTATGGGAAATTAGTACTAATTGAGGAGCACAGATCTGGGCAGACGAGGAGACAATTTGAGGTCATCGGGCCTGAAAAGACAGGACTCAAGAAATGGAGTGGGGAAGGGAAGCTTCTGAGAGGGAAGGCTCGCCACAGCCAATTTCCACTACTGCCTCATTTTACACAGGGGCCAGTATTCTAACTTCTCTGGTCAATGCAAACTTAAACTATTCTCCACAAGCCTTTATCATTCCACTCTAGAAACTATTCTGAGTTAATTTTCTCCAGCTGATTTGGATATTTAAATAGTTTGAATTTTGAAAACCTGTCTTCTCAACTTGTGTGTGCAGAAATCAGAAACTGCAATCAAGTTACAGTTATCACATCAGTTAGAGTTACTTAAATGGGAAATTGTGAATTAATAAGTGAGCCTTGGACATAGCACAGAGGTTTATCATCATTAAAATGCATTCAAGATTACATAAATTTACCAAAATAATAATAAAAGATTTTATACTAGAGCCTAGGGAATTTCTTAAGAGAATTTACAAAATAATTGGTACATTGTTTTTCTTGCATTGACAGTATATCCTTAAAAATGAAAAGAAAATAAAGATGAATTAAATAGTTATGGATGGTTTTTCTCTCACTAGAGGAGAAAAACAACCTCTCCAACAATAGGCATAGTTCTAGTTGGAGTTTAGTACTGTAGGATTAAAGTAGTTAATGAGTAAGCTGCCAGTTTTGACACCCATCAAAACACAGGCTTCCAGACTCACTTTCTATACCAACTTTTGAAGAGTAGCTTGTAGATACATAACAATGACTACCTATACAAGTTGGGTAAAGGGTGTGTGTGTGTGTGTGTGTGTGTGTGTGTGTGTGTGTGTGTGTGTGTGTGTGTATCTTAAAAGGGAGAGGAAAAGCTATTGCCAAAGGTAAGAGCTTGGAACAAATAATTACAGAGGGCCCTATTTCCTGTCCTCAATCTAGTCTCCCTTCTCATCTAAGCTACAATTCACACAAAACAAACACCAATTGAAAGTGACCCTGGTAGGGAAGATGAGGATATATATGAATCAGCTGGGGACTGAAGCCAAGATCACTCAATTTCATGGGTTTTCACCTAAAAATTAAACCATAGAACTTGAAGCAATTTGCATACAGAAAAATAATTGGGATATTTTAATCCCATTTAACGCCACTCCAAGAATTGCGTTGCAAGACAAAGAAGCAGATGTCAAGTGAACTAGCCAGGCAGAGATGAAAGCACTCAGGGGATACTTTTGAAATGATGGGTAATGGCATGTTCATTTTGTCCAAAGGCACAAACACTAATTTTGTCAAACAAATCAAAATGTAGTACTTGTTTTCTTCTTAACTGAAAACACAACAGCTGCTGCTACCTCTGAAGTGGGAGAATGAATGTTGTCTTTGAGCTGAAGAATTGTTTAAGTAAGAAGCTAAAAATAACGGGGAAAATAAAATTATTATGCTATAATCCACATGAGATTGTTGACATCAGGAAGATGGAATTTTGGTTTCTTTGGATAGTGTCTGAATAAGCAGTTAAAATATTTTAAGGCCCTAGTCTTATTTGAATATTTTTTTCTTCTTTTCTAAAAAATGCAGATTCAAAACTATAAAATGCCTATAAAAAGTTAGGCATGCTTAATATGGATATTCTTTACTGATTAAAACCTAGAGAGTTTAATGTTTCACAAACCAGGCTATGTTTTATCTTGTACCTATTATTGCTGATTCTCTGTCAAATAGTTAATTCTCTTTATATATAAAGACTTTGAAAATTATAAAATTCTTTTGGAAAGAGAAAAAATGTGCAATAAAAGGTTGAATGTAATTTCTTGAATAATTAATAAGCAAATATTTTGTTGTTCAGTTGTTTCAGTTGTGTCTGACTCTTTGTGACTGCATTTTTTTTTGGCAAAGATGCTGGAGTGGTTTGCCATTTCCTTCTCCAGCTCATTTTGCAGATGAGGAGACTGAGGTAAACAGGGTTAAGAGACTTGCCCAGGGTCACACAGCTTGTAAGTGTCTGAGGCCAGATCTGAACTCAGGAAGATGAGTCTTCCTGATTCCAGGTCCTGGATTCTATCCACTATGCCATCTAACTGCCCCAATAAGCAGATATATAAACCATTTAACTTTATTTACTTTAGATTAATACTCGACTGAAGACAAATAAGCTACAAATTTGTTCTTTTAACACAAGTATAACTAAATGCAAAGGTGTTTCAAATACAAAGTTTAGCGATTGCTAGCAAGCTGTGCTCAATTCTCTTAATAAAATGGCCTCTCTTCCTTCACTTCTCCCCTTCCAAGAAAAGAAATGATTGTGCACTGGGTGATGGTAACATGAGATCTTGACTTTTGTCCAAGAAAATACGCCTCCCAAAAAGACTGCCCCAGAGCCAACATCTTTCAGTTATTAAAAAAAAAAACCTACTCTTCATATCTTCAGCCAGGTTTCTTCAATAACACTAAGGCAATTCTATCATTAAGCATATTGGTATAAAAATTAAATCTATGTCTTTCTGCCCATCCAGTCCATCTAGTCATTTGCCTAAAACCTCATACCTTTCTTTGATTTCTCTCTTGAGCTTATGCCAATGGCTGATTGGTGATTTATCCTCAAGTCCATAATATATAGATTAAAATTGTCAAAAAAATAGGGCATATATGCTTCCAAAGTTTAGCAATATCAAATTTGTTCACTCCAGAGTCTTGCTAATACCGAGAATATCACAGATGGCAAATTTCCACTGATAAAGTCCTAAGGTTTAAAACTGCATATGACATATTTGCCATTGAAATAGTCATGAATGTAAAGAGATACTTCAGTCCTCAAACAATGTTTTTAAGCATTTGCAGCTGGCTTTTCATCCAATTAGGCAAATATTGATTTCATGCTTGTCAGTACTTAGGCAACAATAAATGTTAATGATTTAACAATAATAACAATAATTTAACAAAATAACAACAAATAAAAATAATTCCAGGGCTATACAAAAAAAAAGACTTCATCTTGTACTTCTGTAAAATTTTCTTGGTTTTCCACTCAGTGGGTCCAGTGAAAGTCTTCTGGCACATAGTAGTGGATAAGGACCATAGTTTAACAGTGAAGGCTGCAGAATCACTCATCAAGATATCAAGCGTCATGAAAAGCACTGCACCAGCATGTCCTCCACAGTGCTAGACTGGTTACCTGTCCTTTGAGTGGAAGTTGGTTCACAATGGTTGGGGGAGTCTGGCCCTTTCTCCACTGGTGTTGCTTCTCTAAGTGATGGCTTCAAGAGCTGAGCTGAAAGTGAGAATGGTGGTCTGGGATGTGCTGCCATTCCCAGGGCTCATTTGCTTATGGTTGGCAGTTGGTCAGAAGTTGTTACTGGTGATAATGAGGAAGACCACCTTCCTCCACACCTTTTGTCTCCACAATGATTTTCCCCATTTATGAAGACTGCTGGGCTGGGCCAAAAGCTGGTCTGGTGATTTGAGGACAAAATTAGCTGCTTAGAGTACTTTTTTTTTTCCCCTTCCTGAAGCAGACCTCAGGCCAGCTTGTGCAATTATAGGTAGTAATGTAGGTTGTATTAATGCTTTGGTTATTTTGAGGCTTCTATTTGTCATCTAGGGAGTTTCTGACCATGTCTTGCCAAGTATTTGATAGATGCTAATTTTTTCTAGCCTGAGGTAATGTGTTTTACTGTTCTGTTTCATTGCATAATATTCGTTGATCAGTAAGTATGAGCTCCAAAATAATAATCCATGATTTTTGGTGACAATGACCAGGTCCTGAATTACCATCATAAATCTTTCCATTTTTATAAAGAAATCCATATGACTCAACAATTTGTTTTATGCTTGTTTGTCGATATATAATTAGGTGAGTTCATGTGGATGCCATTAGTGGAAAACTTTTTGTTTCTACTCTTGGACCTTTAGTTGTTTCATGAGCTCCATGTGGGAATAAACCACTTTTGATTTCATTTGAAAAAGCCAACAATGTCTACTTATGGTCAGCCTTTATTGTTTCTTGGTGAAATGATGACTACTTTGGGCAGCTTGCTCAATAATTAATGAATCAATAATAATTTGTTTTTGTTAATAAATTGTGTGTGTATGTGTGTGTGTGTGTGTGTGTGTGTGTGTGTAGGAGGAGGAGGAAATTTGGTTCCCACACCCTCACCTAAAATTGTTAATGTAGTCACAGGATATAATTATTGATGATGAAGTGATAATATGGTAACAAGGTATTAACATCTAGTGTTCCCTTGATGCAATTCAAGGTACCTTGGCTGGACAGCTAAAGAAGTTAGTGTCTAGCCTAGCAGCTTTATATTCCTTAGCCCTGGAGTCAACTGGGCAATTCAGCAATTGGGATAATTTGAAGAGGGAGCCAATTGTCATGGAGTAATGCAACACTTCATTTCCTAACGGTGTGTAGGAGAGGATTTTTTTCTCTTCACCCTCTTTCTGGAATATCACCTATGGCATCTTGTAATAGAAATACTTCTCCAAATGGAGACATTCCATCCAGCAGTTCAAGAGTTGTCTTTGAGGCACAGTTGACAGGACAGAGATATGACCTCCAGACAGATAGATATAGACAGGCAATCACTCAAGGTCAGAAGTGGCTTCTTGCAGCTTAAGTCCTGGTAGCAGAGAAGAGAGCCAATCGTGAACTCAAAAGAGCTCTAATCACAGAAATTGAGAGTAGTACTGCCAAGATTAGCAGACCCTGGAAGACCAGCTGAGCAGAAGTGATCAACAGAGATTCTGTGCTCATGGTGAATTTTGTGTGAAAACTGCAATAAAGAAATGTTGCTACTGAAGCTAAATTTCAATTAGAGGTTAGAGAAAATAAAGATGTAAATTTGCTCCCCATCCAAGGTCATTGGATCTTGAAAAATCTATCCATGGTTCTTTTGGGGATCTGTGGACTTTTGGTTAAGATCCCTTGCCCTAGAATCTGTGTAAGTAGCAGCTGCTCTGTTGGGATCCAACCCTTTGAGTTCAAGTTCAGGAGTAAACACAGGGAAGGCAACACACACATATACATACATACATGCATACATACATGCATATAAATATATGCACATGCACATATATGTATTTATTTAGTACTACAAGTTATAATGCTTTGTATAAAGTACATATACATGCAAATGACTTATTTTTGCGGAGTGACTGATGTTCTCATCTTTTGGTAGTTCATATGTATCACCTTCTAGCAAGAAAGATAGGGTCAGGTTTGTAATTAAGAGGAATCTGGTGAATTACTTTTCTAGTAATTCATGTGTTACCATGAAGCATTGAAGCCAATAATTATGGATCTTGTTCTACTTTGATGACTTCCAGTTTTACAAAGAAGTAGTCACAGTCTTTGATATAAAAGTTATATTATTCATTATAGTAATGGTGCACGAGCTTTCTATTTCAGTTTTGATCCAACTTGAATTTTTATCATACTAAAAGTCTTGTAACTACATAACAGTGTTACAATTATTAGCTCATTTTTAATTGGAGTGGAATATAATGACCCATAAGTTCCTGGTGGTTCCGTCTTTTCCATCTTTTGGGAGTTCATTTTAGACAAAACATTTAGAAAAAAAATTTAAAATATTTAGACAAAACTCAATTACAAGCATGCCAAGTCCCTAGTTAGGAAAAATCATAACATCTGGGCAGAAGTTGGGCAGGCTCTCTGATTGACTTTAGATTTTTATCTATTTCTAATTAACACTTAGCTTCTTCACGGATAAGGTAAAATTTGGTTTATTGGAAGGGAAGGGTTTGTGAACAATAACCAATACAACCATTGCTTCTGGAAAGGGCATATCAATGGAGTCCCCTATGGCTCCACTCATTGTCCCTACAACTTTCTAAACCTAAACACTTTTTATGACAGCTATATATCTGTTGTCTCCCCCACTAGAATTTAAGCTTCTGGAAGGCATGCCATTTTATTTGTATTCCCAGTGCTTAGAACAGTGTTTGGCACATAGTTAAGTCCTCAGTGCTTTTCATTCATTTTGTTTAATCCATCCATCCATCCAAAATCAATATTACTCTTGGCTGCTATGCCTTTCCAATTGGTTTGGAAATAATGCGAATATGACAGCTTCTTTTTCTGGCTTTTTTGTTTTGATGACCTCATTATTTAAGCATTCATATATAGGAAAATGAGGGCAGCTAGGTAGTTCAGTAGATAGAGTCAAGAAGACCTGAATTCAAATCTGACTTCAGACACTTACTAGCTGTGTGACCCTGGGAAAATCATTTAGCCCTGTTTGCCTCAGTTTCCTCATTTGTAAAATGATCTGGAGAAAGAAATGGCAAACCCCTCCAGTATCTTTCCCAAGAAAACCCCAAATGGGATTACAAAGAGTTGGGTACATCTGAAACAACTGAAAAACAATAACATATAGGAAAATCATTGGGGGAGGGTGAGAAAGAAAAAATATAACAAGTGCACAGCAGAGAATAAAAGAAAATATAGAAGGAAGACTAGAAAGAAGAGTAGCTTTAAAAACAATGACTAGTACTTATTACATAGTTTTTTTAAAGAAAAAGTATAAATTCAAAGTTTTATAGTTAATCTTCTTTATAGATTGTGCTGTGAACATGGAGATGTTCTCTTTTTTTGTCTTCATATATTTAAGTTCAAAATTATTAAAAAAAGAAAAAAAGAAAACCATTGGTAGTTAAGTAGAGGATAGTTTGGAGTAGGATGAGACTTGAGGCAAGGGCCTAAACTAGGATAGAGGCTATGTAAGTATAGAGTAGGGAAAAGATACAAGTAATGTTATGGAGATAGAAGTAACAAGATTTGGCAATTGATTGGATATGTGAAGTTAGTGGAAATGAGGAGTTGAGAGTGACACCAAGGTTGTGAACTGAGGTGACTGAAATTTGTATAGGGTGCCTCTCCCCCCCCATGGAAAAAAAACAAGGGTGAGTTTGGAGGGGAAGATAATTCAATGAGATCTACAAGTCAGCTCCCAACCATCCATGCCTGTTAATTCTGTATTCACAATCCCATAAAAGTGTGTGTGGGGTGAAATCAGAGTTCTTGCTGATTACCACTCCAAAGAAAGCAAACCATCTGATTCCAGAGACATCTGCCACAGCCATGAAATGATTTTGTGGCAGGTGGTGGGGTTGGGTGGGGAATGAAATTTCTCATTTGTTGATGTGGGTTCTGATTTGTGGTCAAATTATAATCACTTTTAGTTGCCAAGGTCTGATGGAAAAGAGGGAGTATAATGCTACATACCAATGGAAAACTAGTGGTGGTAAGGTAGAGGGAGCTAGCACTGTTTATAATGGATGAAGGCAGTGGGTTGGTGGAGAAGGGTAGGTGGAAAGATTGTGTTGGAGACAAACTCAGCAATGGACTATCTCAGAGAGGATAGGATGATTTTAGGGTCCTGCTCTAGCCATTATGCCTTGAACATAGCAAGTCTAGAGTTCAATAAAACGAATCCAGTTGAACCTCTGATCCCATTTAAGGATAAGCTAAATCATTTATTGTTGGCACTAGGCAAATTTACTGGAAAAGATATGTTGGCTTGTAAAAAATAAATCATTGAGTTTCATGTGCTTTATCAGAATGTTAACCATAAATAGAAGGAAAAAAACAATTACCAACTTTTTCAAAATTCAAATAATCAAAAAAATTAAATATCTTTATGGAATTTAGATTATCATCTATTACTAGATATTAGTGAACATTGTCCCTAATTCAATCTGATAAAAATTAGATCTTGGAGATCTCTAATATTTGTGAAATTTTATGAGGTGCTCTCCAGAGAGGCCCCAGATTAAGGCTGTTAAAAGGAGTAAAATGGGCATGAGTATACATTCTGGCTTGAGGGAAAATTATTGAGAAAATTAAACTACATTTATCCCTTCCACATCATGACTTTCTTCATCATGGTTTTGATATATCATGGGTCAGCATAAGAAATAAAATGTGAATTTGAGGGAAGTTTAGTGGAAGCCATGGATAACACAAGAAGGCTGGTAGATGACACAGAAAAAGTTTAGAAATTCCAAATATATAAAATATATGTATCGTATTGTACAATATCAACATATATTATTTTTTAATACCATAATAGTTTAGAGTTTTTCTCTGGTATGAAGGGAGGGTCAAAAATTATGTGGATTTTCCACATCACAGGGGCACCAGGCCCCTAAACCTGTGATGTGAAAGAGATAAATATATTCCTTATTTTGTGTGTTCAGAGGAACAGATATTTTGGAGTAGGGAGAAAACATTAGAGTATGGATAACTGGACTTTGCTCTAAATACCATGAGCCTTTCTATCCCTCCTTAATAAAGCAATTTAAGAAGAGCTGGTGATGGAAAAATTAGCAGAACTGATGACAACAGTTTACCAGCAGAGTATTAGACAATCTATGCCTCCAAATGGATCTCCTGGGAAGGAACCTCATGTTGTGTGGCTTGGGGCCATTCAAAGCTTCCATATCCTCAGTTCCTCAAAGAGTCATGTAGACTGGGTTGAGGAGGCAACTTTATGTTCCTTAATAGGATAAGATCCCCTCAATTTCCTTAATTAAATACTGTCTCCTTCATTGTCAGAGCTTAGAATGCAGGATAGAAGGTATCACTTCACCTAAGTGAGGAACTTGCTTGGATTCTGGCAAAGGGGATTCTTGCCATGTGACCTGACTTAAACTATAGTTAATTGTAAGACCAGGATCTTCTAGAGTTTTCTTTACCTTTATCTCTTAATTTCAGCTAGCCATGAAAACAAGAGTTTCTTGGTTCTACACCTTTTCTTCTCTCTTAGGTTGACTAGGGAATCAGAGCTCCCTCTCTGTCCTCCCTCTTTTATCTTCTGCAAGATACAGCAGTAGAGAGCATGGTAGCTCCCTGTCTTTTATGATGGAGAGAAGACTGCTTTTCTAGTGCATGGAAAAAACTCTGTCTATTAAACAATAGAAAGTCCATGTGACCTTGTTTCAAGGCAAGCTCTTTTTAGCCTAGGTCAAGTATGTATCACTGATTCATTGTCATTTTTCCAGGAATAATTATGTGTTTTACATTTTTGGGAATCTAAGGAGTCTATTTTATTTTATAGGACGTGTTTGATAGGTTTAAATGCTTGTACTGAGATAGAAATATTCTTTAATATTCGATATGTCTGATAATTCACAATCTATGTTGAATCTATTTGGTGATTATTGAGATAATAATTTCCCCTCTAACTCATGTGCATCATGATTTCCATTAAATAAATCTTTCCTAAGGAAGATTGTCTTCTATTTTAGAGAAGATGCAAATCCACAGAGTGCTTTGAATCAAGGGTACTTTGTCTGAGAGAACTCAAAGGCAAATTGTGGAGTTGGTTCTAGATACATATAAAAGCAAATATTATTGGTAAAAATCTTAAGTGAATAGAAATATTCAGACATCTTCTTATCCTCCAAAATGAACTACCTTTCTGTTCCTCTCTTTTTAATTTCATGCTTACTTCCTTCTCCTACTCTGTCATTTGACTCAGAATTTGCATTTGAGGGATGCACTGAATTTTAGAAATGCATAGAGCCTTCACCAAGGACTCAACAGAAGTAAAGGTTTTTGTTGTTATTGTTTAGTCATTTCAGCTGTGTCCAATTTTCATGACCCCATTTGGGGTTTTCTGGGCAAAGATACTGGAGTGGTTTGCCACTTCCTTATCCAGCTCATTTTACAGATGAGGCAAACAGGGTTAAATGACTTGCTTAGGGTCATACAGCTAGTAAGTGTCTGACACCAGATTTGAACTCACAAAGACGAGTTTTCCTAACTCTAAGTCCTGTGCCCTATCCACTGTATTATCTAGCTATCTCAATTAGAGGCTTAACCTACTAAAATCAGTAATGCATACTATAGCAAAGTTTGTACCACTTCAGGATCTCCCCTCTTCCCTCTGTACTTATGAATGGGTTACCAAATTGCTTCATAACGGATCTTGAGGACTTTCCATATCTTTTAGGAGGAAATTGCCTATACATTGGTTTAAGAAATAAGCAATCTCATGAAAACCTGGTTTCCCTTGATTTGGATATGAAGGAGCATTTTTCTGTTTTTAGTCATGTTGATGAAAAGGAGACAGTTCATCCTCATGATTAATAACAAAATAGCCCAGAATAAACAGGCAAAAAAAATTACTGCTGTTTCCCATGCCTGAAATACTTTTCCTTCTCATCTCCCCATCCCAACCTGGTTTCCTTCAAATTTCTGCTAAATTCTCACCTTCTACAAGAATCCTTTCCCAATCCCCCTTCATATCTCTGGCTCTTCTTTGCTATTATATCCAATGTATCCTGTATATATCTTGTTTGTGCTAAGTTGTTTTCATGTTCTCTCCTATTAGACTATAAGTGCCTTGAGAGCAAGGACTATCTTTTGCCTTGCTTTGTACCTCCAGAGCATATCATAGTGCCTGGCACATATTAGGCATCCTTAACTAACATATAACTTTTATTTTCTATTTTTTTCTAAAAAATAAAACGTAATATTGATTTTTTAAAGCTAAAACACATTGCCTTCCTCTCCCCTCTTCAAATCATAAAATCATAGTGTAATCTTTTGTTCTTATTGGAACAAGAGCTAAAAAGAATATCACAAAAATCATTAACCAGAGCAAAGAAAAAACTACTGTCTGGAAAGGCCAAAGAAGAGATGGTTTTCTCCCTTACTCATGTCTAACCCTTTTTTCCTTTCAGGGATGAAATAATTCCACATCCCCTTAGAGCAAGCTTTAACTTTGCTTATTCCCCTCCCTTTCCACCTTTTAAATATAAAACCAATCTTACCATTTTCCTGTTATAACACATATCCTGTTGGGTTATGGAAGTGTTATCATGGTGTTAGAGCAGCAATAATGCAACACTCAGTTGGCCTGATTGTCTGTCTTATCAGTTTTCCCAGCAGGATGATGGTGGGGTTACATTTCTATGCAACCCATGGAGAAATAAAATACAGAATGACTGGACCAGGATTAGAAATGGAAATGGCTTGATTTGGTGGCTAGAGACCATTTAGATAAGGTGGTCAAATTTCAGCCTTTTTCATGCACATCTCACTGCTGCAAGCTGTGAAATCACCTGCACATTCTCATCCTCTAGCTGCCTGCTTCTGTCTAAGTGGTTGAGTTAATTTATCATCTCTGTGTCACATGAGCTCATTCTTGGCATAGTGTCAAGAGATCTCATTATTTTTTGATGCCTGTGATGGATTAAAGATGAGAATATTGCTGGCCAAGGGGTTAGCTAACTCTGCCTGTCATATTTGTCAACCACAACCAGCTCTGCTGAAGGGTTAGGAGGGCATTTGGGATAGAGGACCATCAAGAAACTGTGCTATTACTTACATTCAGTTTTGCATTGAGAAAATATAAGGTATAACAAGTGCGTGAGTTACCTCCAGAGATAATTTCTTTGTTATATACCCAAAAAGGAAAACCCAGAATAGCTACATCTTGGAATTTCTCACTCTGCTATTGTCTTTGGGTAAAAAAGTGCTGTTTGGGCGCAGTCAACTTTGAGAGTGCTTACAGCCAAGGACACACTCTGATCAATCAACTGTAGACTTACATGAGGAATGAGTTACACTGTAAGTGGATGATTTCTGACCTCTGAGTAAACAAGGAAAGGTTGCATGTTCTTTAAACCTAAACCAGAGGGGCTGTAACAGGAGGCCACTACATTCAACCTACCATCCTACTTTGCCTGTCCCACCCCTCTTACCCACAACATATAACAATGTATAAGAATTCTCATTTGGTTGGGGTAAAAGGTAGATTTTTAGAAAGAAGACTCTCTATATTCTGTTAAATATGTTATTCTGAGTTAGGCCTAACTGAGGCTGGTCCAGTGATTCAGCTTCAGGATTAAATTACAAGGAAAATTCTTGTGGGCTGTGATATGTGATAAAACATCTTTATTTAGAATGAATAAAAATTATATAATTTCTGAAGTTAAAAAGACAACCAACTCAGATAAAATGTATCTGCCCTTCATCTCAATATTCACTATGGCATGGTACTATCAGAAAAGCATTCCCATTGAACAGTAGGAATTCTGCTAAAATCTTTGATTCTCACTCCTTATAGGTTAGGCCTTTTACGGCTCAGATGGTGAGAAAGTCAGACCAGTCATTGTATTTATATACAAAGTTGAAAGTTCTCTTTGTTTCTCCAGTACTATGGAGTTTGAGCCTGGGAAGGCTCTTTGACCCTTCTATTCCTGAGTTCCATCTCTCTCTGGGGGATAATGCCAACACACCATCTAACCCTTATTTCCCTTCAGGGATGAAATAATTCCACATCCCACATAAGGTTAAAGCAAGCTTTAACCTTAGTTTATTCCCTTCCCCTCCCCTTTCCCCCCTTTAAATACAAAGCCAATCTTCCCATTTTCCTGTTGGGAACACATATCCTGTTGGGTTATGGAAATGTTATGGTGTTAGAGCAGCAATAATGTAACACTCAGTTGGCCTGATTGTTTGTGTTATCAGTTTACCAGGACATAGGACCTTGTAGGTCCTTGGGTGAGGCCTTTTGACTGAGTCTAAGTTTTACAGAACAAATCTTTTCATTAAGGGGACTTGTTCTGTGCAGTTTAGATTCAGTCAAAGGGCTACACTGGAGGACCTAGTGGGCCATATGTGGCCTCGAGGCTGCAGGTTCCCCACGCCTGATCTAGGGTGTCTAAATTATCATGGATTTTAAAATCAAAGCAGCTCTTAGTCTCTACCACCTGGAAAAATCTCACTTTGTTCTTGGATTTACCACATGCCCTGTGCCCTAATTGTGTGACCTTGGTATAATGGAGTTATCTTCATGGAAACAAACATGGTTAATTGAACATAATTGGTTAGTTTTACTCTTGGCATAGAATTGATAATTAGATAGCACAATATAGCAATGAAAAATTAATATTAAACATCTACCAAGTATCTATCCATCTGATTCTTTCCTGGACCCCAGCCAGTACAGAAATTGTCTTGAACACAATATTTCTAGGAAATATCCAGCTATGTCTTTTTTGAGTCTACTTTGTCATACTTTAGAGTGGGCAAAGGAATATGGACAATACAACACAGTTCAAAAACTTTGTATACACAAGACCAATACTAATATAAGGACTCAGGAACCCCATAGGAATGCTGGACCTGGGATCTGTTCTATTACCTTTGAACTGGCAGCTAAGGAGAAGGGGTAAGGGTCAGAGAAGAGATGCCACATAGATATGGCAGAGGGTCATGTTGGTGTGAAGGGAAATGATGGCCTAGTACAGGGTATGATAGTGAGACTAGAACTTCATTGCTGACCAGGTAAAAGTTAGGAGGAGTGGAAATGGTGACCTGTGAATCCTGAATAAGTGAAAGATTTCAGCCTGATTAACATCTTTTGTTCTTTATTCCTCCTCTGTCTAGTCAGGGAGAATATATTTCTCCCACTGCCAGTCAATATGCCCTGACTTTCTGCTTTTTCCCCCTGCATCCTCAGTGACTATGAGATATAGCAGCCAACAGATAAGGGAGTCTTGGTTTCTCTCTTTCCCTTTCTTGCCTATATAATCTAACATGCTTATGTAGGAGGTGTGCATTATTCCCACTCTCTATGGCCTGGCCTGCTATATTTTCCCCCTCATGATGCTAGGGTACCCTGAGATAATGGTGTATCATTTGTTTTCTCCATTCAGCCCAAGCTCCCACCAGTTGTGATTTCTCCTATTTTTGATGGGCCAGTGATTAGGGTGTCAACTCCATTTAATGACTTAACACTGAGGAGATTTCATAAGGAGATATTTACTTCAAAAATATAACAAGAACAAACATAAACATACACATATTTCCCCTCCTCTCCATGTAGATAGGGTATACTCTTTCCCATACCACCTCAATCTATAGGGAAATAGGCTCAACACCTGTCACAATGCCAAACTATAAGACATTAGTCTCATCAAATATATATCCAAAGGAAGCAGGGCCAAGATGGGGAAGTATAGGCAGCAACCCAGCTGAACTCTACCAAAATTCCCCCTTCCAAAAAACTTAAGCTCCTCAAATCAAATTTTGGAGTAGCAGAACCAACAAAAGTTCAGAGTAAGACATTATTCCCAGTGTAAGATAACTTAAGAGGTCTGTGAGACCTACATCGGGGCAGTCCCAGACCATCCACAGAGCATCACCACCAGCGATTTTTGGAGGCAGCAGCCACAACAGCAGCAATAACAGCAGTATTAGGAGATCTCGTTCCAGAGACAGAAAAGGGGTAGGACAACTGGTCAGAAAGGGATTACAGGCAACCTTTTGCTGGCATTGAGTACACCTTATGCTGTTTGGCAACTCTATTGCCCATAAGCAGTTCTGGGTCACAGTTCCAGGGAAGAGAGGAGTGCCTGTGGTTGGTTACAAGGGAATAGGGGAGCTGGTCACAGTACCAGGGTGGAGAGGAGTGGAAGTGGCTGCAGGGGAGGAGGGTCCCTTCCTGGGCAAAGACCAGAGTGCAGATCAGGAGAGTAGTGATAATATCTTCCTCTGGATCATGACACTTTGGAAGGACCAAAAATTTGAAGATACTCAGAACTAGCTCTGAAAAGAGCAACATGAAAAAACCTGAAGCTTGGGACAGTGCCTCCCCATTTCCAGGTGAGCAGAGACAAACTTTAACATGAAGTTCAAAGTTAAGAAATAGGGTGGGAAAATGAGCAAACAGCAAAATAAGAACCTGACCACAAAAAGCTACTATGGTGGCAGGGAAAACCAAGACACAAACTCAGAAGAAAACAGCATAAAAATAGTTACAAGCAAAGCATCAAAAAAAATGCTAATTGGACCCAAACCAAACAATAATTCCTGGAAGAGTTAAAGACAGAGATAAGAGTGGTAAAGGACAAATTGAGGGAAAAGATGAGAGTGATGCAAAATAATTATGAAAAAAGAATTAACATCTTGGTAAAAGAGGTAAAAAAAAACTTAAATAACATTAATTAAATAGAATTGGCCTAACAATAAAAAGAGGCACAAAAAATTCCTTGATGGAAAGAACTCCTTGAAAAACAGAATTGGCCAAATGGAAAAGAGGTATACAAGCTCCCTAAAGAAAATAATTCCTTAAAAATTAGAATTGGGCAAGTGGAAGCTAATAATTCCATAAGAAATCAAGAAATAATGAAACAAAATGAAGAAAATAAAAATAGAACAAGTGGGAAATATCTTACTGGAAAAACAACTGACCTGGAAAATAGATTGAGGAGAAATAATTTAAGAATTATTAGACTACCTAAAAGCCATGATCAAAAAAGAGCCTAGGCATCATAGTTTACGAAATGATAAAGGAAAACTGACCTGATATCTTATACCCAGAAGGTAAAATAGAAATTGAAAGATTCCAGCAATAACCTCCTGAAAGAGAATTCCCAAATGAAAACTCCCAGGAATATTATGGCAAAATTACAGAGCTCCCAAGTGAGGGAGAAAATACTTCAAGTAGCCAGAAAGAAAAAAAATTCAAATATCATGGAGTCACAGTCAGGATTGTACAAGATTTAGTAGCTTTCACATTAAAGGAGTGGAGGGATTGGAATATGATATTCTGGAGGCAGAGGACCTGGAATTATAACTAAGAATAACCTACCCATCAAAATTGAGTATAGTTCTTCAGGGGAAAAATGGACATTTAATGAAAGAGAAGAATTCAAGTATTCCTAATCAAAAATTCCTAATCAAAACACCAGATATGAATAGAAAATGTGACTTTCAAACCAAAATTCAAGAGAAACACAAAAAAGGTACATACAAAAGAGAAATCATAAGGACTCAATGAAGTTAAACTATTTACATTTCTGTATAGGAAAATGATTCTTGTAACTCTTAAGAACTTTATCATTATCAGGGCTATTAGAAGGGATAGAGAAATAGAAAGTACAGGTGTGGATTGAATATGATGGGATGTTTATTTAAAAAATAAAATTAAGGGATGAAAAAGAAGAATGCAATGGGAGAAGGGGAAAGGGAGAGATAGAAAGGTGAAAATTTTCTTACATAAAAGAAGCATGTAAGAAGAGCTTTTATGTTGAAAAGAAAAATGAGGGGTATGGTGGGAGCAATGCTTGAACCTCACTCTCCTTAGAATTGGTTCAAAGAAGAAAGAACTGGTTCAAAGAAAAAAGATCATATATACACACTCAGCTGGGTGTAGAAATCTATCTTACTTAATAGCCAAATAAAAGTGGAAGGCAATGGGAGATATGGGGAATGATAAAAAGGAGGGCAGGTTAAGGGCAGCAGTGGTCAGAAGCAAACAGACTTTCAAGGAAGTACGGGATAAAACAATTGAGAGAAAGATAAATGGAATAAAATAGAATGATGGGAAATATACATTTAGTAACAATAACTGTGAAGGTGAATGGGTGGAGTTCATCCATTAAACAGAAGGGTTTGGAAAAATGGATCAGAAACCAGAATATGATAATATGGTGTTTACAAGAGAAACACTTGAAACAGAAAGACACACACAGAGTTAAAATAAAGGACTGGAGCAAAATTTATTATGCATCAGCTAAAGTAAAAAACTGCAGAGGTATCAATCATGATCTAAGACAAAGGTAAAGCAATAAAAGTCCTAAATAAATGTGTGTGTGTGTGTGTGTGTATAGGAATGTATGTATATGTATATGTATACACATACACACATACATACTCAATGGAGTACAGAAATCTATCTTGCTAAATAGGGAAATAGGAGAGGAATGGAATAGAAGAAGGAAGGGGGAAAATAAAAGGTAGAGCAGTTTAAAGCAGGCAGTGATCAGAAACAAAACAGACCTCAGGAGGAACAAAATAGAAAGAGAAAGAGAAGAAAATAGGATGGAGGGAAATACGCAGAAAGTATAACTGTGAATGTGATTGAGATGAGCTCAACCATAAAACTGAAGTAGATAGCAGATAAGAAACCAGAATCCAACAATACATTATTTATAAGAGACATACTTGAAACCATGTACTGGGGATACAAATAGAGAACCAGGACAGTCCCTGCTCTTAAGCAGCCCATGTTCTAATGAGGGAGACAATGCACAGGGAGGGCTTCATATGAAGGTCAGATGGAAAAACTCCATGGTCCTTAGGGTACAACAACAAAGAAGATGTTAGTGCTTCTTCTTTAACATCATTTCCATTGACAAAACCCTATTAATTTCTGATTTTAAACTATTGGATAGCAACAAGGACCTTGGTTTCAGGATATTTCCTTTCCATATCTTCAGTTGCTGTGATGTAGCATTTGCTGGAGCATTGCTCAGGCTGCATCTCCACAAGGGTTGCTTCCCCAGATAATGGTTGAAGGCACTGCACTGGCATCACTGCTAGGTGTGGTGCTACAGATGTACAATGTTGAATACATTTTCCAATGGGGTTACTATTTTTACTTTGCTTAGTTACTTCGCTCTGTTAGAGCTCTCACAGACCTAGAATAATCCATAAATATATTATTATTTCTTAAATACATCAATAATTGTTTAAACATACAGGTATTTAAAAAGTTTTTTTTTGGTCTGCAAATGACTCAGGATCAATAAAACACTCTTTTGTATAACTTACCAAATTAAATCCAGTCTTCTCTCTTGCTCCAATTCAGTTGTGAACCTAGCTTCTTGTGTATCTGTATTGCTTATCCAAGAAGCTACAGTGATGGGCTAATTCAGTGGGCTTCCTGTTCTGATGCATGGATGTGTTCACTCCCTAGACACTCTTTATCTACGTTATTGTTGTTATTGTTTTCCCTGTGAGAATTACTAGGCTAATATAAAATAATTCCTATAATCCTCATGAAAGTGGAAGAGAGAAAAGGATAAAATGTGGATCCATATTTTAGAAATCATCATTTTTGAGGACTTCTGACTATTGATACTGCTCACAACCCCTACCCCTACAAGATTGCTTTGATTATTTTATATTGCTTTTTGAAAATCCTCAATATTGTTTTCTACTTGTCTTACTGACTTCATTGTGATTCTCTTTTCTATGTTTTCTCCAAGTCTCAACATGTATAAAAGATGCATGTCAACCATCACTTTAATGATAGGCAACAATTAATATGCTAAGAATAGCTATTTGAGTTCCGTTCATGAATCATAGATAAAATAATGGAATTTTGGATATAATGTGAATGAATTAGTTCAATTCAACTCAATAAGTGTCATTAAACATTTCCATGCTAGGTCCTAGGTTGTATATAAAGACAAAAAATAAGACATTTCCTGTTGGTAAGTAGCTAAGTACATGCTGGGGAAGACAATAACATACAAAAAAAAAACTTTATAATATGTGGTAGGAAGTCATGAGAAAATGGATGAGAAATCCAAAGTTCTCTTGGAATATTTGAAAAAAGATGGATAATTGCCCCTAAAGGTGTCAGGGAAAGCAGGGAAGGTAGAGCCTAAGCTGAGCATCAAAGGAAAACACAGATACAGGAAATACAGAGGAGGGAATACATTCAAGACATGGAGGATAAACTGTGAAAATACACAAAGGGAGAACATACATGTTATGTTCAGGGAACGACCAGTAGTGTAATTTAGCCGCATTGAATGAATAAATTAGGGATATGGTTAAGTAAAATATTCATCAAGCTCCCAAAACACAAGCTTAATTTGAAAATAATTCCAGGTACAGCTATGCCTTTTGGTTTCCATAGAAAGGGCCAAAGATCAAGAGAGGCTGATTTAATTGTTGTTAGCTGTCATTTGAAACTGGCTGAAACCAGGAACTGATAAAGAATTATGATGAAATTTTCCTTTCAATCTCACTGTCAGAGAAAATTAGTAACAAAGAAATTCCCAGGAATTTCCCTAACAGATTCCTACAAAATATTTGTCCAAAGTAATCCTTAAACTCAATGTGGTACAATGGAAGGAACACTGAATTCTCAGGCATCTGAGCTTCAAATTTTAATTTTTTTCAATTAAAACCTATATGGCTTTGTACAAGTCCCTTGACCGTCTGGGACCTCAGTTTCCTTATCTATCAAATGAGGGATTTAGACTGGGTGCTTTCTAAGGTCCCTTCTTACCTCTAAATTTATGTTCCACAATTCTTTGTGTTTGGTACATAATATATGCTTAATAAGTGCTTTTTAATTTGCTCATTCACCTTATGAGATAACCATGAGAAAGTCTATCAGTGAAAAAAAAAAACAGGCAAAGATTACCCCTCAAAAGAATGCAAATTTTGTTTGTGGAAGACAAGCAATAACTTTAACAGCATATGAGGCAGAGTGTCATCCATTTTGATTTTGATTTACTTTATTAAATTTTACTGAACAGAATATATGCACATCAGCGATTTTCTTAGGAGCATTATCCTTTGAGAAATGTATGATTAGGAAAGTACTGAATAAATTCAAACTCATAATAAAAACAAAACAGATTATATTTAAATAAATTTACAAGTCCTCTCACTTTTTAAATTACATAATACATGTATATCTAAAAGCTGTCAGTAAACAAATCAAAATTGTTCATAAAACCATTTCCAATGACTCTCATTTATAAACATGGTCTTTTTTTAGAGAAGAGAATTAGCATTACTGAAATGTAATTCTAAGCCCATTTCTCAAAGACTTTACTGGAGAATGAAGACCTAATCTTTAACTACTAATTTCCCAATAACACTACCTTCTAGCATTGATACTTCAACACTTTGAGGGGTTGTAATTAAATTTGCTGATGACATATTGGCTACATTTTAGGGGTAGCAGTGTGAAGGGAATGTTTAGCCCATGTCTTTTTGATTCAATTCAGATTCAATTCAACACAGGGAATTCTTAATTCCAGCCATGTTGGAAGGTGCAGCTAGGTGACTGAGTTCAAAATTGACATCATACACTTACTAGATGTATAACTCTGTGCAAGTCACTTAGCCTCTGCTTGCCTCAGTTCCTCATCTGTAAAATGGAGATAATAATAGCACCTACTTCCCAGGGTTGTTGTGAGATAAAACAAGAAAGTATTTGTAAAGCACTTATTAGCACAGGATCTGGCACATAGTGCTACATAAATGTTAGTGAGGATGATGATGATGATGTCACCCTCCCCCCCAATCAATAAACTCCACTGGCTCCCTGTCACCTCCAGTATCAAATATAAAATCCTCTGTCAGGCCATGAGTATGAGTCAATTATGCTGGAATGATCTCTCCCCCCCACCAAAAAAAATTAATGAGTAAGAAAGAGGGATGTACTTAGAGAAGAGAGAAGGGACAGGTAGAATGGAGGAAATGTCCTCACATAAAAGAGGTATACAAGGAAGAACTCTTACAATGGAGGGGGAAATGATGGTGGTGATGGTGGCAAACAATGTTTGAACCTCACTGTCACTAGAGTTGGTTCAAAGAGGGAAGTACATACACACACACACACACATACACACACACACACTCAGTTGTGCATAGAAACGTAACTTACCCAATAATAAGAAATAGAAGGGGAAGAGTATAAGAGAAAGGGGGAGGATGAGGCGGATGGATGAAGAAGAGTAGATTAAGGGAGGTAGTGGATAGAAACAAAATGGATTTTTGAGGAAGGACAGGATAATGAGAAAAGAAAGTGAAGAAAATGGGATGGAGGGAAAAATACAGTCATCAGAACTGTCAATGTGAGTAGGATGAGCTCATCACCCATAAAATGGAAGGGGATGGAGGAACAGCTCAGAAACCAGAATCCAATAATATGTTGTTTACAAGAGACACATTTGAAACAGAAAGACACACACAGAGTTAAAATCAAGGACTGGAGCAGAATCTAATATGCTTCACATGAATTAAAAAATGAAGGGGTAGCAGTCATGTTCTCAGACAAAGCAAAAGTGAAAATAGACCTAATTAAAAGAGATAACCAGGGAACCTACGTCATGCTAAAATATACCATAGACAATGAAGAAATATCAACATTTTTATAAGTTTCTTTGATAAAGGCCTCATTTCTCAAATATATACAGAGTATAGAACTAAGTCAAATATATAAAAAATAAGAGCCATTCTTCAATTGATAAAGGATCAAAGGATACAAACAGGCAGTTTTCAGAAGAAGAAATTAAATCAATGTAAAAATATTATAAATCACTATTGATTAGAGAAATGCAAATTAATACAATTCTGAGGTACCATCTCACTTCTATCAGAAATGATAAATGCTAGAAGGGATGAGGGAAAACTAGGCACACTAATGAATAGCTGGTGGAGTAGTAAATTGGCCCAGCCATTTCAGAGAACAATTTGGAACTAGGGCTATAAAACTGTGCACATCTAGCAATACCACTACTAGGTTTGTACCCCAATGGGATGAAAAAAAAGGAAAAGGGCCTATATATACACAAATATTTATAGCAACTCTTTCTGTGGTGATAAAGAATTGAAAATTGAGAGGATGCTCATCAATAAGGGAATGGCTGAACAAATTATGGCATACAATTATGATAAAGTATTATTGTGCTATAAGAAATGATGGATGGGGGGACAGTTTCAGGAAAAAAATTTGGAAAGACCTATATGAACTGTTGTAAAGTGAAGTGAAAAGAACTGAAACATCATTGTGTATAGTAACATTGTGAAGATGATCAACTGTGAAAGACTTGACTACTCGGATGAGTACAATAATCCAAGATCATTCTAAAGAACTCATTATGAAAAAATGCTCTCCACCTCCAGGGAGAAAACTGAAAAACTCTGAGTGCAAATTAAAGTGTAATTTTCTCACTTCTTTTTATTTGCTTTTAAAAAAGTGCTTAATATGAAATATGTTTTGCATGATTTCACATGTATAATTGATATTATATTGCTTGACTTCTCGGGAGTTGTAGGAAAGGATTAGAGAGAGGGATGGGATTTGGAACTCAAAATTTAAAAAGAAAAAGATGTTAAAATAAATAAACAATAAATTGAAAGAAATAAAAACCCTTGTCTTTAAAAATCCTTCGTAAGCTAGACCACTCCCTACCTTTCCGGTCTTCTTACATCTTAGACAATATACCCTCCGTCACCCCATTCCATATAATCTTCAATCCAGCGGCACTGCCTTCCTTCCTGTTACATGAACAAGATACTCTATCTCTCTGTTTCAGGTATTTTCTCTGGCTGACTTTAATGACTGGGATGCTCTTCCTCCTCACCTCTGCCTCCTGGTTTCCTTCAAGTCCCAGCTAAAATCTCACTTTCTAAAAGAAGCCTTTCCCAATCTCTCTAAATTGTAATACCTTCCCTCTGTTGATTATTTTCTATTTACCTCTATCTAGTTTGTTTGTACATATTTCCTTGTCTTCTATAATAGACTGTGAGCTTCTGGAGGGCAAGGGCTGTCTTTTGTCTTTTATCATATCCCTAGAGCTTAGCACTGTGCCTGGAACATTTAGTCACTTAATAAATGTTTATTAACTTTTGACTAACTACTAATTTTTTCTTTCTGGTCTGACAAATAAGGATTGAAAAGATGAAGGCTATATACCCCTAATCTTAAGAGTTTTCAAGGATAAAACTATCCCTTGTATCATTTATAGCTGGGATTATATTAAGGGGAATTAATTACTTCATAAGGGCACCTAAGATGGCACAGGGGATACAGCTCCATGCCTGGAGTCAGAAAGACTCATCTTCCTGAATTCAAATCCGGCCTCAGACACTCACTAGCTGTGTGACCCTAGACAAGTCACTTAACCCTGTTTGCCTCAGTTTATTCATCTGTAAAATCAGCTCTAGAAGGAAATGGCAGATGCCAAGAAAACACCTAAAGGGGTCACAAAGAGTCAGGCACGACTGAAATGACTGAACAAAAATTACTTGATAACATCAATATATCTATGATGTTACTATCCATTCCTGCTGATTAGAAGCCCTCCATGGCTTCTCTTTTTGGATCAGTGTTTATAAGGCATTTTTCCCCACAATAATCCTGAGGTAGCTCTGCTTCGCATCTTATTGCTCCTATTTTCTATATAGAGTAGCTGAGGTCAGGCATGAAAGGACAGGTTAAGAACCACTAGACCAAATGACATTTGAGCTCATTTCTAGTGTTTTCCAATGTCATACTTTATTGTCTGAGAATGGGTGGGAAAAAACCTTCAATGACCTCATTACTATTGGGACCTTCAGGAGAAACCTAACTTCCAAGTCTGATATCATGGTTGATCAGCTGGTAAGTGTTGAAGCTGGGCTATAGGTCTCTTGAACTCAAAACTAGCTCTGTAAAATGAGTATAAAAGTACTAAGAATTGATTTAAGATAGATCCCAAAAAAATTAATCCAAAACACTTCATTATCAGCTGTTGAACAAAGTTATCCATGTTGGGGATTCGGAAAGAGAATTATGAATATAACTCAAAAGCAATTATGCAGAAGCTTTTTCACTTGTGTAGAGACTACCTTACTCTTATCTATAAAACTAATGATTACATTGCCTTTGAAAAATAGAATACCCAGAGGTCCTCATAATACCATGTGAAAATACTATCCAATAAATCTTAGAAATTATCATTCAAATAAAATACATCCTTTTGTTTGAAAGCAGTACGTGAGCTTTAGTGACTAAGGATATCTCTCTGGGCCTCTCACTCCCCATCTGTAAAATGAAGAGCTAGGACTAGAATAGTAATTCAAAACTTTTCAAGTATAAGGAACAGATATTGATGTTAATAATAATAATAATCATTGAAATATATATAGCACTTGAAATTTTTAAAGCATTTTATATATTACCACTTCTGAATGTCACTAAAAATACTGTAAGAGGGTCAGCTAGGTGGCGCGGTGGATGAAGAACTGATCCTGGAATCAGGAGAACCTAAGTTCAAATTAGGCCTCAGACACTTACTAGCTGTGTGACTCTGAGCAAGTCACTTAACCCAGATTGCAAGAGAGAAAGAAGAAGAAGAAGAAAAGAGAGAGAGAGAGAGAGAGAGAGAGAGAGAGAGAGAGAGAGAGAGAGAGAGAGACTGTGAGATAGTTGTTATTATTCCAATTTTATTGATAAAAAACCCAAGGATCAGAGAAATTAGGTACTCATGGTTAGATGCAGAATTTGAACTCACCTTAGCCTGACACACGATATTAATTATATTACTAGTATCAATAAATTGAAAAAAAATAATAAGGGCAGGAAAGAAACAACTTGCATCTCTACTTTTCCCAATTAAATACAAAAACAATTTTCAACATTCATTAAAATTTTGAGTTCCAAATTCTCTCCCTTCTCCCCTCCCCCTTCCCTGATATGGTATGCAATCCTATATAGGCAATATATGTGAAATCATGTAAAACATTTCTATATTAGTCATTTTGTGGAAGAAAACTTTAACCACAAAAGAATAAAGAAAGTGAAAAATAGTATACTTTGATCTGCTTTCCAACTCTTACCAGTTTTTTCTCTGGAGGCAGATAACATTTTTCATCATGAAACCATTGAGATTTTCTTGGGTCTATGATACCGTTTAGCAAATGTAGTTTCCCTGATTATCTTTTTAAATTAAGTATATTTTTACTTTTGCTTTGTCTGAGATTATGATTACTATCCCTATCTTTTTTCCTTCAACTGAAATATAATAGATTCTTCTCCAGGCTTTTATGGTAACTCTGTATGCATATTTATGTTTCAAGTGTGTCTCTTATAAACAACATATTATTGATTACAATTTCTAATCCATTCTGCTATCCCCTTCTATTTTGTGGGTGAGCTCAACATATTCATATTCACGGTTATGGCTACTAATTGTGTATTTCCCTCCATCCTATTTTCTTATATTTACCCTTCTCTGTCTCTATGTCCCTCCTCAAAATGTGGTTTTGCTTCTGACCATGTCTCCCTTTTGTCACCACACCCCATATTTCTTATCCCCTTCCCATCCTATTTCCCTATTGAGGGAAATAGATTTCTATAACCAAATAAGTGTGTTTATATATCCTTTCCTCTTTGAACCAATTCTGAAGACAGTGAAGTTCAAACATTGTCTCATACTCCACCACCATTTTCCCTTTAATTATAAAAGATCTTCCTTACATGCCTCTTTTATATGAGAAAAATTTCGCCATTTACTTCTCCTTTCCCCCTTCTCACAGTGCATTTCTCTTTCTCCCTCTTTCATTATTACTTTTTTTTTTGGAGGGGGAGATCATCCCAACAAAATTGACTCACACTCATACCATCTATGTAGACTCCTAATTGCCCTAATGATGACAAAGTTCTAATGAGTTGCGAGTATCATCTTCCCATATAGGAATGTAAATAGTCTAAATATATTAAGCACCTTATTCTTTCCCTTTTATGTCTACCTTTTTATGCTTCTCTTTAGTCTTTTGTTTGGATTTCAAATTTTCAGTTCTTGTCTTTTTATCATGAATGCTTGAAAGTCCCCTATTTCATTAAATATTATTTTTTCCCCCGGAAGAATTATACTCAGTTTTGCTGGGTAGGCTATTCTTGGTTGTAATCCTAGGTCCTTTGCGTTTCAGAATATCATATGCCAAGCAATCCATTCCTTTAACATATAAGCTAATAAATCTTGTGTGACTCTGACTATGGCTCTATGATACTTGAATTGTTTCTTTCTGGCTGCTTGAAAGAGCTCTGGAATTTAGCTTTAATATTCCTGGGAGTTTTCTTTTGGGGAATCTCTTTCAGAAGGTTATTGGTGTTCTTTAAATTTTAATTTTACTCTTTGGATCTAACATATTATGGCAGTTTTGTTTTCTTGATTTTGATTTCTTGAGCTTCTTGAAATATAATGTGTCAGCTCTTTCTTTGATCAGGGCTTTCAGGTAGTCTAATACTTCTCAAATTAGTTTTCCTCAATACATTTTCCAGGTCAATAGTTTTTCCAATGAGTTATTTTACATTTTCTTCTATTTTTTCCCCATTCTTTTGACTTTGCTTTATTGTTTCTTGATGTCTCATGGAGTCATTACCTTCCCCTTGCTCAATTCTAATTTTTAAGGAATTATTTTTTTCAGTAAACTTTTGTCCTATTTTTCCATTAGGCCTATTTCTTCAGTGAACTTTTGTGCCTTTTTTTTTTAACCATTAGGCCTATTCTGTTTTTTTAAGGTATTATTTTCTTCAGTATGTTTTGTATCTCTTCTACCAAACTGTTAATTCTCTTTTAATTTTAACATTTTGAGGACATATGGGGTATTCAGGGAGGACTAGCAGTTCTGGTCTGAGGGTTTGCCAACAACATCCTTTGGTGTCCACCTTCACCTAACTCTCACTTGTGGCTCCCAGAAGCAGCACAATATACAGGAGCCACATACCAGTAAAATCCTCCCAGCAGATGAGCTAAACCCAGTTGAGGGTAACCAACAAATCTCAAACCCAGTGGTGAGCAAGGGTGATGTCTCCCCCCCAAGCATTTAAAAACTTCTTCTGGTGGAATTGGTGAATAAGAACAATTTGTTCCAACAGCCATAAAGGTAGCTGAATCAAGTGCTGTGGAGAGCTGAAAGCTTGTTGAGACATAGAAAAAACCAAGGTCATCCATTGCATCCTGGTCCATCACCAGTCACCCATGACTATTTTCATGCCACTGGACTTCAATGACTCTGGAAGAGAAAGTGAGGCTGATAACTTTGTTCAACTCTGTCTCACTTAAATTTGTTTCATGGGAGAGTCAAGATATCATTCTGTGATGTAATTGGTCCTCTTCCAAAAGGACAAACAACAATTCTCTTTTCATAATTTTCTTGCATCACTCTCACTCCTTTTCCCAAGTTTTCCTGTCTCACTCTTATCTCTATCTTTAGCTCTTCTAGGAATTCTTGTTGGGTTTGGGTCCAATTAGTATTTTTCTTTGAGGCTTTGTTTGTAGCTTTTTGCATGTTGTTGTCTTCTTCTGAGTTTGTGTCTTCGTCTTCCCTGCCACCTTAATAGCTTTTCATGATTAAGTTCTTATTTTGTTGTTTACTCATTTTACCAGCCTATTTCTTGACTTCGAACTTCAGCTTAGAGTTGGTCTCTGGTCACTTACTGTTGGGGAGGCATTGTCCCAAACTTCAGGCTTTTTTTCTGCTTTCAGAGCAAGTTCCAGGGCCAGCAAGTTTTCAGTGCTTTCACGTTTATGTGATCTGAGGAGAGGTGTGGTCGCTGTTCTGATCTGCACGCAGGTGTTATCCAGGAAAGGCCCCTGCTCCCCTTTAGCCACAAGTGCTAGTGCTCCTCTCTGCCTTGGAACTGTGATGAGGACCCCTGCTCCCTTATCGCTGGCCACACGCACTCCTCTCTACCCTAGAACTGTGATCCAGAACTGCTGAATGGAGATGGAGTTCACAATCAGTGCCAGCTGCACCTAGTGCAAGCAAAGGATCTCTTTGTTACCAGTTTTCTGACCCCTTTCTTTTCTCTAGGGTGAGAGCTTCCAAAGCTGCTATTGTTGTTCCTGTAGTTGCCCCCGTGCTCTGCTGCTGGTATTGCCAAGGCCTGTGCTGAACTCTGGGCTCCTGTTCAGAAGAAAGTAAGATAAGAGTGGGCTTAGAACCAAGAAGAACCGGGTTCATATCATACCTTTGATATCTACTAGCTCTGTCACCACGATCAAATCACATATCCTCTCTGAGCTTCAGACAATTCTATAAAATTCAAGTGACAAATAAGTTGCAAACTGTGTGACTTTCACATTAGTCCCCATACCAATGAAAGCAGATGTCCTTAACATATATACCTAGATACAGGGTAATATGAGAGTGAGTCACTTTCTGGAGGGGGTAGTCCACTCCACTCCTAGACATTGAGATAAATACTTGATAAACACTTGTTAGCTGAATGACAGAAGACACGTGCATCAAAGCCCAGCAACCTCTGTAGGCCCCATAAAGTGTCTTTCCTTCACTGCTTCAAAATGTATCCATGGTTTTAGCCTGTCTGTGGCCACCATTGTATGTCAGTTATGTGAAAGGCCTCATACAGGGATACACTGGATTATAATAAATAGTCTTGTCCTTATGCCAACCTGTGGAGGACTTTTATCAGCTTGGCTTTGAAAGCCTGGCCTTTGCTTCTATCTGGGTAGAGAATTAGGTAGATTGACAAAATGGCAGCTCACACTTATTTGGAACATTCAGATTTGCTAAGTGCTTTCCTTAGAATGACCTTTATCACAGAAGAGGAAATTGAGGGTTAAAAGGTTTAAGTTTCATGTGTCCTGAATGTTGTAGAGCTGGGATTTTAACCCAAGTCTTTTGGCTGCAAGTCCAATTTACATTTCTCTTTGCTAGGCTTCTTTCTTCTGTTTGTATAGTTTTCAGGTATGTTGAGAAATATAGTTGCATACACATATTCATATGTGACCCAAGGAAATTCCAGGTAAAGCCCTCTCTTATCTAGAGAGACAACTCTTTGGTGCAGTGTTTAATGATTCACCAAATTTATAGGAGGGGAAGGGACCTGTGAATATAGCTGTGCACACTCACATTCATATGTGACCCCTTTTTAAGGGGGGTGGAGAAGAAATATATACATGTTTGGAAATATCGAAGAGTAGTTATTCTCCTTGGATATTTCTCAGTAGCAGATATTTCAGGATTTGTCATAAAATAATAGCATCATAGGCATTCTTAAAATAACCTCACTTATTGTTCCTGACCCATAAATATAGAATATTAGTTATTTATTGTCCTATCTCCTTCCAAAATATGGCCTATATCCAGGTCCTGATTAATTCAAATAACAGATCCATGAAGTACATTATTTGATTTTGTATTGCTTGTTTCCATTGGGTTGGAACCAGCTATCATATTTTACATAATTATGACTCTGAGTGGTGTAAATTTGAATACATGTAGCCACTTCAAAAAAAGTCATTATTCTCACTAATTGGGACCTAGCTGTAAATTCATATTGGTGATCTGTTCTAATACACAGACTTGGGAATTTTTTACATTACATCCACCCATCATAGGCACACCTTTGATCTCATCATCACTTGGAACCATACTTGAGATCTTGAATGCTGAAATTAGCAAGATGAAAAGGAAACCAATTTGAGAATCCAAAGTCCTGGGTTTAAATTCTAGTTCTGCCAGGGATGATACTGCCATCTGTGTAACCATTTAACTTCTCTTAATATGTTTCCTCAATTGTAAAATAAGGGCATTGCATTAAATACTCTCTAAGGTTTCTTCCAGACTCTAAATCTGTGATCCAATTTTATCCTATTCTATTCAGGAAGGAAGGAAAGAAAGGAAGGAGAAAGGGAAGGAGAAGAAAATGGAGGAAGAAACAGAGGGGATGGAACAGAGTGAGGAAGGAATGGAGGGAGGGAAGGAGGAAAAAAGAAAGGGAGAGAGGGAGAGAAAGAAGAAGAGAATGAGGGAAAAGGGGGAAAGAAGGATGGAGGAAGGGAGGGAGGAAGAAAGGGAAGAAGGAAGGATAACATTTGTTATCATGGAGTTGTGAGTAAAGCACTTTGCAAACCTTAAAATGCTACATAAATGTAAACTATATTTTCTGCTTTATGTTATGGAAAGAGTAATTATTACCTCTAAATCTCTATAACCCATTCATCCTCTTTTTGTTTAGATTCCATCTTTAATCTCTAAATGTATTAACCTTTCATCAACCCTAATCCAGTTTACATGTTGTGTCCCTTGGTAGAATGTAAACTCCTCCAGGGCAAATATTACCTTCCATTTTTGTCTTTGTATTTGACAAAGCCCCTTGCATGTACAAGACATTGAATAATTCCTTGTTGAATTGAATTACCTCCTCTGAAAGTGGTCTATTCTTCCTCTAAGCTCTCATAGCATTTTTTAACCTTATGCACTTTACCCCAGCATTATATTTGTTTGTGCATTTACATATATTTTTCTCCTATTACATTATAAATTCCATGAGAACCAGGATTATGTGATTTTTTTTAATATCTTCAACCATGTATATCACACACTACGCAAGAGAATAAATGTTTGTTGAATCAACAAATGAATTTTTTTTCCGTTTTGACTCCTCAACCTAATTTCTTTCATCTGTATTATTCCATTTACTGCTGTTCCTTTCCTGCTTAGCTTCTTAACATTTACTCCTTTTTGAAGCAAGTCTCTTTAACCTTCAGAAGATGAAATACTAGTTCAAGCATTTCTGCTCAAAAAATTAATTTAAGAAAAGTAGCCAATTTGTTATTATTACTTTTTTTAAGTTTTATGCTGAATGTAATTAAAGTTTACCAGGGAAATCTGTCTTGTCCCAATGATTTCATGCTGCATAGGGTTTCATCAATAATACTGAACAAAAAGGTCAACTAAGACCTCTGGACATATTTCCACAAATTGCCAAGCCTTTAAATTGCAATGTGTTTCCTTTATATTGAAAACACATTTGTGAAACATGTAAGAGACTTCCATAGGACCATGTATTTAGAGCCTAAAAGGAAGCCAGAAGATTTTCATTTTCTGCCTAGGATGTTGCCATGTGTGAGTGGGAATTTGAACGTACTCTTTTCCTTCAATTTTAAGGTTGTGTTGTCTTAGTAAAGTGGTTTAAATAACAGAGGGAAGAAGTGAAAATGCCATGTGGACAAGTCAAAATTTTAGTGATACATAGAAATCCTGAGTTTTTTTTCCCAAAATTTGATGTGACTTTGTATTGTTATCATGATTTTTGAAAACTCTTAACTTCTCCTCTTCCAACCTTCATCTAAGGCAAATTGCTAAAGATTGTCACCAGGCAATCAAAACTTCACAAAACTTACATGAAAACTAGTTTTATTGTAGGAGAAATGAACATGCATGTGGAATCCAAAGAGTTCATAACCCATACAGAAGTTTGCATTTTTATAACAGTACCGAAAGAGGAGGAAACACAAATCTCTACATAAAGGGGTGTGGCATGGGAGGGGGAAAGGTACAGTGAAGGTGAGAAAAGGACAAAACCCCTCTTGAAGGGGAGAAGCAAGGCAATGGCAAAAGCCACATTCTTTTCCTTTTGGAGTTGCTAGACTGTGGATATAGGATGGTCTACTTATTGAAAGGGTCCTAGCTGCATAAGCAGTTTCTCAGCCTAGTCCAGACTGATTGGTCCAAGAACACACAGACTGGACTCCCTAGTCCAGTTTAGGATTCAAACAACAAATTATGTCTGCTGGGATGGCAGAAGCTTTGTCTTTGACACATTCAGGGCTTTCTACATGCTCTGTGTTCGGTGTTTCTGGAAAATATGGCAATTCAAAAAGACAAGTTCAGGGGACCCCTTTACAGTCCTTAACAAGACCAAAAGCATACTGTTATTTTCTTTGAACAGGCATAATACAACAAGTCAAAGATAATCCAGAGATAGTAGGCCATCTCTTAATTCTAGCTTAACAGGGCCCTTTGTAGAATCAGGATGTTTGAGAAGAGACCTTGAAGATTATCTGGTCTAATGCCCTTATTTGTTAGATATGTGCCAGCTTAATTAGCTTAAGAGTTAGCTTAAAGGGGCACCTAGGTGGTGCAGTGGATAGAGCACAGGCTCTGGAGTCAGGAGAACCTGAGTTCAAATCCGGCCTCAGACACATGATACTCACTAGCTGTGTGACCCTGGGCAAGTCACTTAACCCCATTGCCTAGCCAAAAAAAAGAAAGAAAGAAAGAGTTACCTTAAAAAGGTCAAGGTTTCCCACTGCATCCTGGGTCATCTCCAGTCATCCTGATCTGTATGTCACCACTGGACCCAGATGGCTCTGTAGGAGAAAGTGAGGCTGGTGACTTTGCACAGCCATCTCTCACTTAAATCCAATTCACTTACATGACATGGCATCACCTCCCTGATGTCCTCTTTGAGAACGAAGGACAAACAACAACAAGAAGTCAGCTAGGTGGCTTAGTAGATATAGTACTGGAATTGGGGTGAGGAAAACAAATTTGAGTAATTCTGAAGACATGTATTAATTATTTATGTGATCTTAGATAAGTCACTTTAATATCCGTGAGTCCCAGTTTCCTCAACAACCCTAGGGGTTGTTGTGAGGATCAAACAAGATAACTTATATAAAGTACTTTGTAAACCTTAAAGTGCTTTTCAATTGCATATCATTATTATTATTATTAGATGAGTAAACTGAGGCCCAGAGAGGTTATATGTCTTGCCAAGGTCACAGAGGTAAGCAGCAGAACCTGTTGAGAACCCAGGTCTACTGACTCCCAGTTCTTTGCTCTTTCAATGTAAATGCATATCTTTCTCTGTAATGAAACCCTCTCTAAGGGACCCAAACACTGAGGGGTTTTGAGAGCATTACAAATCCTCAAGGCCCAACGTGTTTCAACTGTGATTTGAATGTCATTGTTTTACCCATTACACAATGGACATTGTATAGTCAGTTGATCTATGAGATGGAAATAATCAAAGGAAGTTTCCACTATATATAAATCCTTTGTCAGAGGGCCACCATCTGGGCATTGAACAGTCAAGGCTCCCTTACCAAAGTAGGCTAGATTTGGAGCTTACATAGATTAAAAGAGAAAAACAGCCAAACCAGAGGAGGCTTAAAGTAGTCTTCTCTGGCTTCTGCCTACCAGTTTGGCTTTCTAAACAAAGTCATTTTGTCTGGGCGTAGGGAGGGTAGTAAGGGGAAAAAGTTATATGTTTATGTGTTTTATAGCTAAGGTTAGGCTTATATATAGTGCATGAAATGTTTTCAGATTTGTATATACAGGGTTCCATATGGAGAATATACAAAGATGACATGATGCCCCAGAGCTCAAAGTTTTAGATTAAAAAAGTGTTCCAATGTCACTATGAAACTAAAAACACTTTGAAATTTTGAAATGAAATCATCTCTCTACCTGAATAATGTTAAATGGAAAAAAAGCAGTTTACATTTTATATTCATATAACACATCCATATTTATTATTTATTTTGTATAAATAATTAGCCCTTAAGCCCAGAGAGTTATTCCCTAATACTGGTTACTTCTCAACCATTATCTATTATACCTAAAGCAACTGAGGAATGAATATGTCTTATAACTCTTCTCTTATCTCCCACTAATATCTAGCTTAAAATGCTAGCTAAAGAAAGAGAGGAAACAAATTTCTCTGACTGAGATTAGACTTCTCACTCTGTCTCCACTGTTATCCATCAGATCATACTGTCTCCCATTTCTGTCATTAGTATTATGCTTTAGTATATGAAAAATGGCCAATTCTGAAAAATGAGTGAATTGGACAGTTGACCAGGGTGACTACATTAAGAAAACAAATTGTCAGTATAACTCACAGAATCTTGAAGTAGCAGCAACGAAGATGTTTTTTGTTTATTTGTTTCTGCCTTTTGTCGAAACCTGCAATTTCATTGGCATAGAAAACTCGTAACTCCAAAAACTTCCTCTTGGGATGTGGAACAATAGCTTGTTTTTACTTGTAACTTAGAGAGGTGACTAGGGTACTACTGATAGGATTAAAGACTTCACCATAATTACATAATGATTCACTAGTGACTCCAACTAGAGAGTGTCAGGGGCAGGACTTGAATCCCCATCTCTCTGACTCCAAAGCTGCTCATCTATCCAGGTAGCTAGGTGAACTTTGTATATAGAGTTCTGAACTTGGAGGAAGAAAAAAATTGAATTTAAATCTTTCTTACTTGAAAACTTATCTTATATCTACTATGCTGCATTGCTTCCCAATGTGTCAGAATATAGAAATTAAAATGGGAATAGTCAAAGAAGAAGATAGTCATTAAGACCTTCTGAAACAATAGCAGAGGACATTGAAAAGGACTATTTTTCATGCTCCTGTCCTAGCCTACACTGTACCTCAGGTTACATAGGTCTTAGTTATGAGCTGTGGTTATGATGGTTTTAAATTCTCCCCTTTCAGCTAGGAACCAATGATATACACATACACACACATACACATGCACACACACTATCCCTTGAACTGATGGGGAACATCACATTCATCTTGCACTGTTATCCAAGACAACGAAACAGTATAGAATTAATATTTCATGATGGACAAATGGAGGATACAAACTAAGTAGTTAAAGTAGTCTTCTCTTGGAGTTGCCATATGGCATCTAGATGCCCACACTACTCAAGGAGATTTAGATATTTCCCATGCCTGGCTGTTTGGATAAAAGAAAATGCAAAGACTTTAGCTGAGGAAAATAGAAATTAATGAAGAGATCTGGTGACAAGAATAAGGGTTACTAAGAAAAGCCAGAGGTGAGCCAGAACCCTGAGCAAAAAAAAAAAAAAAAAAATGGAGGAATATAAGGAAAAGAAAAAAAGAAAAAAAGAAAGAAAAATTAATTGAGAAACTAGAAAAGTTCTAAGTAAAGTGAAGAAATGCTATTTGGAACTTTTATTATGGAAATTATTAATATAGAAATAAGTTAAAAAAACAAAGGTACAGAGATTTTCTAAGATGAGACAATTATCCCTATTTCTAGATAATGTTTTGCTTAGAAAACTGAAAGTCATTAAAGAAATTATGTGAGATAATAGTTTCATTAAAGTAGCAGTACAGAAAAAGTCCATAATAAAACATAATATTTAATAAAATGACAATAGATTATGAACTCCTTGAGAAGAAAGAGTGTCTTTTGCTTTAATTTTTTTTTATATTTCCAGTACTCATCACAGTGCCTGACATCTAATAAATGATTGATGACTAACTGTAGTGACAGAAAGTAACCCAAAAATCCTGAACAAAAAAGAAAATAAGACAACAATTGTTACAAGACCCCTCAAAATAATGGACTCATATTAAGAAACTGTAGAATGGCACAACACAATTTTAGTCAATTTCCATCTATATTTCTTTTTTAATGAAAAATCGACTAAAATTTAGTCAGAAATCTGAGTTCTTAATTTTTTTTCAAATGAGAGAATAGTGAATTTACAACATGTGACAAAGACTCCATAGCAATAGAAGTTCTTAAATAGAGATGCAGAACTCAAAAATATATCTCTGGGGAAAAACCTGGCAGATTAAAATTAAAGTACATTAGTGTTGGAAGGACACATGACTTCTAAGCATACATGTCAAAAGTGATTTACTTTGAGGATAGGATTCAGAGAGAGAATTTCAGGATCACAGATCTTCCAGAAGAAAAAAAAAACTAGTGAATTGAAAAACTGAATTATGAAACAGACAATAAAATAACATTTCTTCAGAAGAATTGAAAATAGAAGACAAAAAATAAGCTATAGAAGCCACAAATCACCAATAGAGAGAAAATTAAAACTTAAATAATCAAGAAATGTAAAGGTTAAAATTAAAATTTCAATATTAAGCAAATATAAAAAAAATCAGTGACAAGAGCCTTCAAATACACAGGGTGGAGGGGAACTATTCAAATAGTTAGAATGACCGCTTTTTTAGGAGAGAATAAGTATATGCAATATTATATTTCAGAAAAAGACCAGGATACATATTAAAATAACATATCCTGAAAGGTTGAATGTATTTTTCAATGAAAATAGATGTAATTTCAACAAAAGGGAGTAATCTGAATCGTACCTCCAAAAGATATCAGAGGTGAGAAGCTATTATACTAGCAAACACTTCAAGAGAGAAATATATATAGAGAGACATAATTACATTTAACAGTACATTTAATAGTTAATTACATTTAACAGTATGTTGATATATTGGGTAGAATGCCAACCTTAGAGGCAGGAAGACCTGAGTTCAACTCCTACTTCTGACCCTTATTGAGAAAAATATTTTCTGAATGTTCAGAAGTGAATAAATCCAAATAAAATTTTGTGCCTATTTCATTAATACATATGGATGCAAATATTTTATATAAGAAAATCTTAGCAAAGAGACTACAGAAATACTTCCAAATACTATTCAATATAACATAATTGGATCCATATTCAAGATGGATGCAAGGATGCTATAATAGCAGTTCAAAATTATCCTAAATAATCATATAAATAAAATGCACAATTATAAAAATACATGTTAAAAAAACCTTTGACAAAATATGAAATTCATGCCAAAATGCTAAAAAGCATACTGTGAGAATATTCTTATTTAGTATGATTAAAAAATCTATCTAAAACCAAGAATCAGAATTACTAGAAACAATTAAAAGCTAACCACTTTCTCAGTGTAGGGACAAAGCAAGTATGCCCACATTTCTAAAATACTGCCTGCCTACTATAGGTATTCTAGAATACTTAGGTATGGTAATAAGGAAAAGAAAAAGTTAAAAGCATAGACAAATACACCACAATAAACAAAAAAGAAAGAGGAAATAGCTTTCACAGTTGTGGAAAAGGAAAAATTCTGAACTAAACAAGAGACAAATAGGATCACAAATAATTTCAGTTGCATAAAAGTAAAAGGCTTCTGCACAAATAAAATCAATGCAACCAGAAAATGAAGATAAATGATTTAATGAGGAAGAAAATGTCCACCATCATTTTGCTTTTCTCATTTGGCCTTATGACTTCATGGCTATTCAGCACTACTGGTATGGAACCTCCTTCAACCAATTAGTCATAGCAACTGTTCTGCAATGGCTTAAAAAGTTGCCTTACTCACTGACAGGTTAAGTGACTTGGCCCAGGTTTGCACAGTCATTATGTGTCAGAAATAGTACTTGCTTAGTACTTTACTTAGTACTTCTAGTAGTATCTAGTACTTAGTAGATACATTGTTAAAGACATGAAGTTTTCAAAAGAAGAATGGAAATTATCAATCACTACATTAAACATTATTTAAATTGTAACTGACAAGAAAATGCAAGAACTAAGAAGAGAAATTAAAGTATCTCTGAGTTATTGTTTTTACCACATATCCTTAAAAGAGTAAAAGATGACAAAGGACACAAAAAATAAGTGTGTGGGAGAGAGACTATTGGAAAATTGGAACAATAGTAAATTGTTGGTGGACCCAATTGCTCTGGAAAAACAATCTGTAATTGTTTTTGTAATTGTGTAATTTTGTAATTATGAGAAAAATCATTAAACATATTTTGTTCAGTGGTTCCTCTATTGTGCATATACATCAATGTAGTCAAAGATAGGAACAAAAACCAACAATCAATATTTATTAAGTGCTTACTATGTGCTTGGATCTCTCTCCATATTTATATGTGTGTATACGTACACACACATACATATATGTATATATACACATATATTAATACATATATGTGCATATGTATAAACATATATATGTATGTCTATATTGTATATACACATGCACTTATATATATATATATATTTATATGTATGTGTGTGTGTGTATTCCAAAAATTTCATTTGAATTTAAGTTAAATTAAAAGATGTTTATTAAACATGCATAAAAGCACTGTACTAAATGTTTAAGATACAAATAGAAAGGGAAGTCCCTGTAATCAAGTAGCTCACATTTTAATGGAGGAAAATTACACATATTGGAGATTTCAGCTGCAAGTCAGATGAAAAGCCCTGATAGTACTTAGGGACTGACAGCAAAGTAAGTGGAAATGTGTCTTTTTAAAATGTTATTTTCACTTATAAAATCAACTGATTTTTTTTTAACCATTTGAAAATGCATCTTTAGGAACTGTGACTGCTGAATATAAGGTAGGGGAGGGAGAAGGATTTCCTGTACTGGCAGAAGCAGTGGCCAGATCACATCTCCACAAGACTTAACTCCCTGGATGATGGCTTCTTGGGCTCAGGGTGCTAAACTATCTTTATCAAAGTCTGAGGAGAGAGATGGTCAGGGTGGTTATGTGGCTTTGACTCTCCCTCAGGGTATCTGGCTAATTCAACAAGGTTGGCTTGTATACTTTTTGAATGGCAGTTTGGTAAGCAATTGACGGTGATGGGTGTGCCCTTCTCCAGAGGAGCAAGTCATTCTTATAATTTGAGTTGTGCTCCAAACATCAAAATTCAATCTTAATCAGATGTGGATTTCTCAGATCAGTTTTCCTCTTCTGTGTTTGGTTCACGCAATGCAGAGCAGTGATTCAAACACCACCTCTGTCCTTATGGCCTTCAGTTTCTTGACTAAGACTTCATTTGGCAATTTTTTAAAATTTTTTATCTATATCACTCTTCCTTGTGTGGCAGTTGGTCAGTGACTGTTATTGGTAGTTGTGAGAATTGTAGTTTCATTCAACACAGAGAATGTACTTCCTTGGCTGATAGCACTGGGATGGAAGCAGATACACTTGTCTGGAGAATGTTGATACCCCCAGGGTTCTAGTATCATGGGCTGTTTCTATCAAAGTCTGAGGAGAAATGGTGCTCAAGATACAGTGGTAGTATTTTTTGTAGTACAATAAAAAGGAGATAGAGTAATAGAGATCTATTCATTAAGAAATGACTAAAACCTTGTGATATATGGGAATATTAAAATATTGCTAAACCATAAGAAACCATATACATAAGAAATTCAGCAAAATGTGAGGAGACTTTATGAACTAATATAAAATGAAGTTGGCCAAACCAGGAGATAAATACTCACACTGAATATGGTAATGGAAAGTAAAACAAAACCCAACTGTTTAATAATCAATGTTGGTGCTGGTTATTGATGAAACAGCTAGCTACTTATAGACAGTCATAGACTATCTAACAGTTAACTAAAAAAAAAGCTTACTTAGCCTTATTATGAAAAGGATAATCATCAAGGATACAGCACTATTTCAGGTAGATATAACCCATGGCTGATAACTCATACGGCAATGGAATACCTGCTGAGTCTGAGGGGCCCTGATTCTTTGATGACTAGCCTCTTTGATCTCCTTAGGTGACCAAGAAGCCAAATCAACAGTGTACAGAGGTGGGAAACCTGCAGCCTGGAGGTCACATGTAGGCCTCTAGGCCCTCAAATGCAGCCCTTTGACTGAATCCAAACTTCACAGAACAAATCTCCTTAATAAAAGGATTTTTAATATCCTTAATAATATACTTAATAAATAATATCCTTTTAAAATCCTTAATAAAAGGATTTGTTCTGTGAAGTTTGGATTCAGTCGAAGGGCCATACTTGAGGACCTAGAAGACCACATGTGGCCTCCAGGCTGCAGATTCCCTACCCCTGGTTTAGGTCTTAGCACCCTGGACCATTCGAGTCTTGGGAACAACTTCCTTGCCTTTTAGGAGTGTAAAAATGAAAAAAAATCTTGAGTCTATAGTGGGGATGCTGTTTGATATTGTTTCTGGTGCAAGGTAGATTGTGAGAATAATCCAGAGTTAGGTTTTGACATGACAAGAGCGGTGATAGGATAAAGGACCAAGAGATTTGGGGGTAGGGGATAGTGTGGAATTGAATAGGTTAACTACAGGCTTAAGTAGAAAGAAGGTGGAGGGGTTATGGCCTGAGAGAATATTGAGAGATGAGAGATTGAAGAACACAGACAGCGAGGATGAAAAATAGGTTTTGAGGGAGGATGAGGAATAGAGAGAGAAGGAATTTTAAGTGGTTATCATCAAATAATTGAGTATCAGTGTTTATTACTATAAATCAATTATTGGTGATGGCAAGATCAAGGATGTAACCATCACTATATGTGGCTGGGATGGAATAAAAAAGTAGGTCATAGAAACTGAGTAGATTGAAGAACTAGGAAATTAGAATGTTTGGGAGAAGAACACTAGGTATGTTTAAAAAGAGATTTTATTTAGATAAACCTTTGGTTAATTTAATAAAAAAAAAAGAAAACCAAACTACTAGTATCAAAAATGAAAAAGGTGAATGCACCACCAAGGAAGAGGAAATTAAAACAATAATTAGGAACCAATTTGCCCAACTGTATACCAATAAATTTGACAATCTTAGTGAAATGAATACATATTTACAAAAATATAAATTGTTCAGATTAACAGAAGAGGAAGTAAAATATTTAAATAACCCCATCTCAGAACAAGAAATTGAACAAGCCATTGATGAACTCCCTAGGAAAAAATCTCCAGGGTCAGATGGATTTACAAGCAAATTCTATCAAATATTTAAAGAACAATTAATTAAAATACTATGTAGACTATTTGGGAAAATAGGTGAAGAAAGAGTCTTACCAAATTCTTTTTATGATACAAATATGGTGCTGATACATACCAGGAACAGTTGAAACAGAGAAAGAAAATTATAGACCAATTTCCCTAATGAATATAGATGCAAAAGTTTTAAATAAAATATTAACAAATAGATTACAGAAACTTATCACAAGAATACTACACTATAACCAGGTAGGATTTATACCAGGAATACAGGGCTAGGAATGCAGGGATAGGAAAACTATCAGCATAATTGATCATATCAACACCAAAACTAACAGAAACCACATGATCATCTAAATAGATGCAGAAAAAGCTTTTTTTTTTTTTTTTTAGGCAATTGGGATTAAGTGACTTGCCTACAGTCACACAGCTACTAAGTGTCAAGTGTTTAGTCTGAGGCTGGATTTGAACTCAGGTCCTCCTGACTTCAGGGCCGGTGCTCTATCTACTGCACCTTCTAGCTGCCCCCAGAAAAAGCTTTTGACAAATATAACACCCATTCCTGTTAAAAGCACTAGTGAGCATAGGAATAAATGAAGTCTTCCTTAAAATAATAAATAGCATCTACCTAAAACCTTCAGCAAGCATCATATGTAATGGGGACAAGCTAGAAGCATTTCCAATAAGATTGGGGTGAAACAAGGATGTCCATTATCACTGCTATTGTTCAATATCATACTGGAAATGTCAGCTTTAGCAATAAGAGAAGAAAAAGAAATTGAAGGTATTAGAATAGGCAAAGGAGAAACAAAGTTATCACTCTTTGCAGATAATATGATGATATACTTGGAGAATCCTAGAGAATCAAGTAAGAACTACTTGAAATAATAAACAACTTTAGCAAAGTTGTAGGCTATAAAATAAACCCACATAAATCATTGGTATTTCTATATATTACCAACAAAGCCCAACAGCAAGAGATAGAAAGAGAAATTCCATTTAAAGTTAATGTAGACATTATAAAACATTTAGGAATCTACCTACTAAAATAAACCCAGAAACTATATGAACACAATTACAAAAGACTTTTCACACAAATAAAGTCAGATCTAAATAACTGGAAAAACATCAGTTGCTCAGGGGTAGGCCAAGCTAATATAATAAAAATGACAGTTCTATTTAAGCCATTTTCTTATTCAGTACCAAACCAATCAAACTACCAAAAATTATTTCACAGAGCTAGAAAAAATAATAACAAGATTCATTTGGAAGAACAAAAGGTCCAGAATATCAAGGGAACTAATGAAGAGAAATGCAGGGGAAGGTGTCCTAGCTGTTCCAGGTCTTATATTGTATTATAAAGCAGCAATCATCAAAACTACTTGGTACTGGCTAAGAAGCAGAGTGGTGGGTCAGTGGAATAGGTTACATATGTAAGACACAATAGTCAATGATTATAGTAATCTACTATTTGATAATTACAAAGACCCCAGCTTCTGGGATAAGAACTCACTATTTGACAAAAACTGCTGGGAAAACTAGAAAAGAGTATGGCAGAAAGTAGGCATAGACCAAAATCTCACACCATATACCAAAATAAAGTCAAAATGGGTTGATGATTTAGATATAAAGACTGATACTATAAGCAAATTGGGAGAGCAAGGAATAGATCACCTATCGGATTTATGGAGAACAGAAGAATTATGACCAAACAGGAGATAGAGAACATTATGAAATGCAAAATGGGTAATTTTGATTACCTTAAATTGAAAAGTTTTTGCACAAACAAAGCCAATGCAACCAAGATTAGAAGAAAAGTAGAAAATTGGGAAGGAATTTTTACAAGCAGTGTCTCTGATAAGGGCCTCACTTCTAAAATATATAGAGAATTAAGTCAAATTTATAAGAATACAAGTCATTCCCCAATTGATGAATGGTCAAAGGATATGAATTGGCAATTCTCAGATGAAGAAATTAAAGCCATCTACAATCATATGAAAAAATTCTCTAAATCACTATTGGTTAGAGAAATGCAAATCAAAACAACTCTGAGGTACCACATCACACCTATCAGATTGGTCAACATGACAGAATAGGAAAATGGTAAATGTTGGAGAAGATGTGGGAAAATTGGAAAACTAATGCATTGCTGGTGGAGTTGTGAAATGATTCAACCATTTTGGAGAGCAATTTGGAACTATGCCCAAAGGGCTATAAAAATGTGCATAACCTTTAATCCAGCAATGGTACTTCTAGGGCTGTATCCCAAAGAGATTATACAAATGGGAAAATGACTCACATATACAAAAATATTTATAACAGCTCTTTTTGTGATGGTAAAGAATTGGAAATTGAGAGGATGCCCATCAACTAGGGAATGGCTGAACAAGTTGTATATGAATGTAATGGAATGCTATTGTGCTATAAGAAATAATGAGCAGGCAGACTTCAGAAAAACCTGGAAAGACTTGTATGGACCAATGCTGAGTGAAGTGAGCAGAACAAGGAGAACATTGTACACAATAACAGCCACATTGTGTGATGACTAACGTTGATACACTTAGCCCTTCTCAGCAATGCAAGGATCTAAGACATCTCCAAAGGTCTCATGATGGAAAATGCTATCTACGTCCAAAGAAGGAATTTGAATGCAGATTGAAACATAGTATTTGCTATTTTTTTCTTGTTTTGTTTTGTTTTCTCTTTCTCGTGGTTCCTCCTATTAGTTCTAACTCTTCCTTACAACATCACTAATGTGAAAATGTGTTTAGAAATAGATTTTATTGATATATTTTGTTTTCTCATAACTTAGATTTTCCTCTGTATTCTACCCTTCCTCCACATAAGGAGATAACTCTAGTAATTAAGGATTTTTTTAAATAAATAAAACAAAAAGGAAAGAAAACAAACTTAGAAAAAATCAATATACTGAAAAAATCTGACATTATATTTAGCATTCAACATCCATGGAGGCCCACATGCCATTCTCCCCACCATCCCCACCTCTGCAAAAGACAAGGATAAATACTTTTTTAAAAACATTTTTAAGGTCAAACTTATTTTTTTATAATTTTGCAACATTAATTTTCTCACGACCTCTAGGGAAACATTTTATTTGGGCTTTCTTTTCTTCAATACATATTTTAACTTCAATAATTAACTTAAAAATAAAGATTATCTATTTTACATGTTACCAACTATGGGTAATTCTTTAGCATCTGGTAAGGTGAAATTTCCATTTTATAGAATTGTTAAATCAGAAAACTTGGTCAATATGTTTCCTGAATTCTTGCATTTATGGACCATTGAAATTTCCTTTGGGAGTGCCATAAAGCAACATTTTCTAAATTTATGACTTTATAGGGGAATGTCTGAAATCTCATTACCTCTGACCAATCTGCCTTCTCTTCACCTGTATTGTTTCCTATCATCCCTTCTATCAAAACCTAGGATCACAAAGATTTAGACGTTTTTAGAAGAGACCTTTGACATTACCTATCCTAATTTCTGAATTTCACAGATGAAAAAACTCAGACCCAGAGAGATTACAGACTTAACCAATATTACACAAATTAAAAAGTAGCAGAGGTGAAACTTGAACCCAATACTCTTGGCTTCAAATCCATACCTCTTTCTACTCTATCACTTTGTCCCCATTCCCTCAAGCATTTCCAATCTCATAAGATTGTTATGAGTAAATAGCTTTTCAAATTTTTTTTCATTTAATAACATAAATGTCAGTTGCTGTTATTTGTCAATGAGAAAATATCATGTGATATGCATGGAATTTTGCTTTATTGAGATTTTGAGGGGAGTAGTTGAATGTTAGAATTTATTTGCGCAATGACACAATTGGTGTCATTTCTATTTGAATAGTAAGTTGGACCTTCATATTCTAGCCCCCGAAAGTAAGTCTTTTTAGTGAGTGCCAGAGTACCAGAAAGGGAATATTTCCATTGGAATGACTCAGACCACTCACCAAATATTTACACATCCTTTCACACCCTTAACTCTGCAATGAAGAATTTGTGACCTGGAGATGTTCCAGAATCACATCAATTTCTTCACTATTTTAAATTCACAACCAAAATCCTTTCAGAAAATGTAGACTCAACCAGATTAGCAACCCAAGACCATTTAAGAGGAAGGCCAGGAAATAAAGTAGCCCAAAGGTTTGCTCAGCAGTTTCTTTATTATCTATTTGTCCTAGGATAAGCATGGCATTTACAATGAATGACTTCTACCCAAGTGGCCTTGGTGACCTTCTCTGGACCTAAGGCTGAGCTTTTATGAGTTTCCTCCATGCACTCTGAGCTTTAGCTTGTTGTTAGAGAAGAATGGAACTATTCTGAGGCTCCTCCACTGATTAATGAAAAGCTTTGATAAGGGAAACCATATGATTTTTCTTTATTCCTTTCATTTTTTTCCTTATACTCTTCCCTATTATGTAATCATTCCTCAAACCACTATAAAGCCTTTGGTTTACCTTGAAACAATCATGTTGTTTACATTCCCTAGAAGAACACACACCTGATGTTTTATCTATTTTAGATCACCTGAAAGTTGAGTCATGCCCTTCTCTGCCACTTCAGAGAGAAGTAGAAAACTAGGATAGTGCAATGTCAAGGAGACAGAGGATGTCAAAATTCAGAAAAGGAAGGAATAGCCAATGGCACTAAATGCTACACAGAGGTCAAGGTGAAGAAGAACTCAGAATAAGCCATGATATTTTACAAGAAGAAGATTACTTGGCATCTATAAGAATGAAGTTTCTATAGTGGGAATATAAACTTGGAGTTAACTTAGAGAGAATGTAAAAGAAGTTAATTCAATTTAGTAGACACTGAAAAAAACCCTCCTGTGTTCAGATCATGGTTCTTGGGTACTTATGACAGACAAATTGTGTCTAAAACCTGTGTGAAGTACATGTTCATACATATGAACCACAGGAAAGTATTTCAAATACTTAAGTATTGATGCAAGGATTAGCACTCCATCCTGCGTCTTTCCATTTCCCTGTGACAGGTTCCCATATTCCCTTCCCTACCTTTGCCAGAAAACCATCTCTTATTATTCTTTCTTCTAATTAAGGTTGAATCTCAGATTAGCTCTGTCTCAGACACAAGTCAAGATCCAGCTTTCCTTAATGATCACTGAGCAGTGCTAGTTGTTTCTATTATGGAGAAATAAGCTTCTATCTCACAGCAGCACACACAAACCAGTGGGATTCTACTGTTTGCAACCTATTTCCTTAAAAATGCAGAGGTGACAATTCACTCTTGGGACCCTGCAAATAAAAGCCCCTGACTCTCTGGACAGTGCCAACACACTTCACTCAAACAATACTCCAATTCTGGTCTCCTCTCCTTTTCATTGACCATCCCTCATGCTTAGTATGCTTTCCCTCCTTATCTCCATCTCTTAGGATCCCATGTTGCCTTCATGTCTCAGCTCAGGTGCCATTTTCTAACATGAAGATTTTCCCAATCCCTTCTAGCTGCTAGTTCCCACCACCTAAAAATGATCTTACATTTATTTTATATATATTTAGTATTCACTTGTTTAGGTGGTTAGGCCAACAGGGGCTCAGTCTTTAAAGAATGAATTGTACGAATGACCTAGTATGAATGCTTGAAGAAACTGCCTCCAGAAGTACAATATGGAGGGATGATTCTTTATCTCCCCACTTCAGGGGTTGCAAAGTTATTCTCTGAAAATTTCTTGTTGGCTTACTATATGATGAAGAACAAGTCTCTTAAGCCAGAATTGAGTATTCCCATGTATTTCTCTGTCTCTGTCACTATCTGTCTCTGTCTCTCTCTCTCTCTCTCCTTTTGAATGAGGAGGAAAAAATATTGTAGATCTCTGGGTAGTGTGGCCCTGACCGCATGGTACCTAAACTTCTTCTATTCCTGATATGCTTATTGTTTCAATATCTTAGGATAATGAGCATCTCAGATGGAAAAGGATAGACTATGAATTTATAAGGTCAGGAGTTAGTTGGACCTCCATATTCTAGCCCCTGAGAGTAAGTCTTTTTATTTTGGGAGGTTGGGAGAGTCACCACAAGTCCACCAAATGATCATCATATCAGAGTCTACTGATAGTTTCAGTAATTGAGCTCTGTGGAAAGCCAGCTCTGAGGGGCAATCTACTTGACCAAGTCCAATAATGAATCAACCTGGCAGCCAAGGCACTGTCTTGCAACACATCTATTGGTTATGCAACATGAAGAAGTTAATTTGGTGGGAGTCAGAGCCAAGATGGCTAAGGAGAGGCAGCCACCCAAGTGAACTCTCCTAACATTACCTCTAAACAACTTTAAAATAATTCCTGAAATTGAATTTGGGAGCAGCAGAGTAAACAAAAGGGCAGGGTGAGACACTTTTTCCAGCCTGAGACAACTTAGGAGGTTAGTAATAGAGGTCTGTGACACTGGGGTGGAGGCCTGCCTGGAGGAAAGTGTGTGCAGTGCCAGTGTCAGTGGCTGGACTTGGAGGCAGCCTCAACTGTGGAATCAACTGCAGCTTTGATAGCCCAGAGATGGTAACAGGGTTGGACAACTGGTCAGAAAGAGATTACAGGGTACCCCTTTTTGGCCCTGGGTGAAGCAGGCACTGATTGGCAACTCTATTTTCTTTCTTTCTTTTTCTTTTTTTTTTTAGACAATTGGGGTTAAGTGACTTGCCCAGGGTCACACAGCTAGTGTCAAGTGTTTGGTCTGAGGCCAGATTTGAACTCAGGTCCTCCTGACTTTAGGGCCAGTGCTCTATTCACTGCGCCACCTAGCTGCCCCTTGGCAACTCTATTTTCCATATGAAGTTCTGGATCACAGTTCCAGGGTAGAGAGGAGCACTTATGCTTTGTCACAAGGGAGTAGAAGCTCTGGTTGAGGTTCCAAAGCAGAAAGGAGCACTAATGCATATGATTCAAGAGAACATGGCAGCTGGTCATAGTTCTGAGACCAAAAGCAGTGCTAGTGCTTGTGGCTGTAGAGAATCAGGGGCCCTTCCTGGGTAAAGACCAGAGCAAAGACCAGGAGAACATGCAGACCCCAGATCACAACATTTTGAAGCCCCCAAAATTTGTAGACCCTCAGAATTAGCTTTGAAAACAGAAGGAGGAAAAGGTCTGAAGCTTGGGATAGTGCCTACCCATGCTGAAGTGAGCAGAGACCAACATTAACATAAAGTACAAAGTCAAGATATAGGCTGAAAAAAATGAGAAATAAGAACAAATAAAAAGAACTTGACTATAAAAAGCTACTACAATGCCAGGAGAGGTCAAGACATGAACATAAAAGAAGACAATAATGTGAAAATAGCTGCGACCAAAGCCTTAAAGGAAAATGCTGATTAGACCCAAGTCAAACAAAGAAATAAGAGTGATAAAGGGGAAAATGGGAGGAAATGAGAGATGCAAGAAAATTATGAAAAGAGAATTAAGAACTCAAAATTTAAAAAGAATACAAAATATTTTAAAAGTAATGTTTTTAAAGAAAAGGAGTGAATTTGGTGAGGGTAATGCTTTTCAGCGTTTGTTTTATCTGGGAGCCCATTCTCTCTGGGCTGAGTGTATTGAAAAGATAGTTTACTTTGATTCAAAGGAATATTTTTGTACTTCTATCTTATTATCCTTCTATACTTTCTCAGTAAATATCCTGCTGTAAAAGCTAATTGATGGTAATACTTGATATCAAGAAGAAAATGATTGGTCAATTGAGTATATTATATTGGAGAAATGGTAATTGGTAGAATAATACTGAAGGGAAAACAGCAAAGAAAGTTTCATGAGCTATAACATTATGAAGACACCCTTAGCCTCTTGAGGTTACTCTAAGAACCTTAAAAATGGAGGCGGTAGTTGGACTCTGGGGATTTGACCCACTAAGCTATGTGGGGAATGGGAACTGTACCTAACACATGAATAGCACTTGATCCAGGGATCCAGTAAGAAAGCCACTTTGTCCAAAATTCCAGAGGAGCTCTATTCATCTGCACTAGGAACAGTCTTTCAAATTTGGTGTGTGGAAGGGGGATCCAAGAATGGGGTTATAGTGGCATTCTCCTCCAATCTGCCCTTGTAGCTTGGTCAGCATGCATAAAGCTTCTGAAAGTAGTGCCCTCAGCTGTTCCCTATGATTAAGAAGCCACCTTTGATACTGCCTGCTAATTGGCTCTGATTGCCTAACCATTGAGATCCTCCATTAAAGCTTACATTTAATGTATCCCATTCCTTCCAGGCCCCTATTTCCCAGAGAATAGTTAGTAACTAGTGGATCAGATAAACTAATCCTTGCTAATTTGTTAGCTAGTCAATGCCTAATTCTTCCCAGATAGCCAGACCTTAATCTAATTAAAATTCAAATACCCTTAAAAAATCCCTTTGGGCTTGAATCAAAGCCAAAGAATCTTAGACTGGCCAAAGAGGCTAAGAGTTTTCACAGTGGGACTTCTCTTGCCTTCCAAAAGACATTTCACAAAATTTTGTCTAGTGTGGTTACTACAAAGATTAGCCCTTCTTACAACATTGAAGATGAAGAAAAGAGTAGGTCTGTACAAAGATTTAAAATAATTAGTGATCCAGACCTTTCCTTTCAATATCCCTAAAGTGTATGAGTCATCCAGGATTCTGAATGATATGCTGGCCCATCTCTAATTTAAACAGATGTGGCAATACAGGTGGGGATCTTTGTGCTTCTTGAAGACAATCGTGATTACCAACTTTACTGCTTCCCCTCAAAAGACCCAGAGTTCAAAGGTAGCAAGAAATAAATGAAAAAGTAGACTTAATGGGACTAGGTTTAGTAGAAGGTATGGCCCTTTGCGTCAGTCATATTGTAGTTAGTACTATTTGCAATTCAAGTTCTCTTAATTATGAGTATATCTCTCATCTCCAAAGGCCAATTACATTCCTACTTACAAAGCTGCCTGGAGGAAAACAAGGTTCAATGATCACATAAGTAAGAAATTCACTGAGGTGCTCTATTGTATAGGGCCAATGGAGGCATATTCATTATGTGCCTTAGTGTTGTTTAATTGGGAGTTTTTAACTTGTTTTCTGGGATTTTTTTTTAGTTGCATGTTCAATTTATCAATCTCCTCTTTCTTTTTTTTTTTAATGAAAATGTTCAGAGAAATAAATTTTCCAGCATGGATGAGTTTAGAATCTGCCTCAGAACATTAACTCTTAAAGCCCTAACAAGGGTTTTAATGGCATATGAAAAAATAACAGATGCCTCCTTCTCCATCTCTCCAAGTCACCTTTTCTCTATAGTCACCAAGAATAGAAACCAAATATAAACACCCTATAAGATTACCTATCAGTTGAACCCTATTGTTAACTGCCCTTATGCATCTAGAATAATTTTCCTATGCAGTTGCAAAATAATAAGTGTAAAACATTACACTATCAGAAGTAAGTTTTCTCTCCCTCCTTAAGTAGTTCTAGACCACTTCATTTCATCTTTATTTTACCCCTACCCCCTTCATTTTTATATCTTCTATTATGTTTATCTCTTTATGTTTTATATTTCTCTCCAGTAGAATGTAAGCTCTTTGAGGGCAGGCATTATTTTGTCACTGTATTCCCAGGACAATGACTTGCATATACCTGGCCTCTATTCAATTTTAGTTTAACGAAAATGAATTGAGAAATGAGAAGACCTCCTTTCTACTGTTTGCTCTATCTACCCCTTAGGCAAGTCATGTAAACCTCAGATTCCTCAGTTTCATGTTTCAATACTTCACATGATAGTGCACACTCTATCAAGGAAGATCGCAACCCCTGTATGCCTTTTATGACTTGCTGTGACCAAAAACAAAGCTGTTACTTGATGATACACTTTCTGATGCTGACTGAGTTCCTTAAATATCAAATGGATCAAATAATATCTACCCTGCCTACCTTACAGAATCATGACAATTAAGTGATAGAATGTGTATGTGAAGATGTTTTTTGTAAATTGTAAGGCATTATACTAATATGTGGGCAGTCAGCTGAAATCCAAGTTCAGTTTCTTATCTATAAAATGAGAATAAATATTCTAGCATCACCTATATTACTAGGTTGAGTTAAGGAGTTTATAAGCCTTAAAGTGGTATATAAATTTAGTAGTAGTGGTAGTAGTAGCAGTAGCAGAAGCAGCAGCAGCAGTAGTAGTAGTAGTAGTAGTACTAGTAGTAGATGGCCTTTTGGATCTAAATTTATAATCTTATGATCTTGTGCACTGAAGTTACAAGAACATGCAAAAACCATTCCTACACTTTACCCAATATTGATTCTAATTCAGCTTTCTCAGTTTTGAAAGATTGCTTTAGGACTATGAAATATAGAGCCAGAAACAAATGTTAGGGATCATGCATTCTTAGCTTCATAGTTTTACAGATGTGGTTCAGAGTGGTTAAATGCCTTATTTTGAGGTTATACAGTTAATGAATAACAGAACTGGAGAATATTAGAACTTTAACTCCAGATCCTGTGCTTTTTTCAAAAAATATATTTTTATTCATTTTGTTAACTATTTCCCAATTATATTTTTAATTTTTAAAATTTTTTTTTGAAATTTTGAGCTCCAAATTCTCTGTCTACTGCTTACCCCTCCCCAACCCCTTAAGAAGGCAAGCAATATGATATCAATTATGCATATAAATACATAAAAGTCATATTTCCATACTAGCAATGTTGAAAAAGAAAACACATGAAAAAAAACCCAAGAAAAATAAAGAAAGTGAAAAAAGTATTCTTCAGATAAGGTCAAAATGGATACTTGACCTAGATAGAAAGATAGGTAATACAGGAAAATTAGAACATGGAACACATTATTTACCAGACTTAAGAATAGGCAAACAATTTATGAATAAATGATATATAGTAAGCAAAAGTTAGGTATAAAATGGATAATTCTGATTACATTAAATTTAAAAAGTTTTTGTACAAATATAACAAATGTCTCCAAGATCAGAAGAAAGGCAGAAAATTGGGAAAAAAATTTATGGAGTTTCTCAGTTGTCTCATATCTCAAATATATAAAGAACTTGTCAAATCTATAAGAATAAGAGTCATTCTGCAATTGATAAATGGTCTAAGGATATGGACTGGCAGTTTTTCAATGAAGAAATAAAAAATTATAGTTATATGAAAAAATGTTCTAAATTGTTATTGATTAGAGAAACACAAATTAAAATAACCTCGAGATATCATTTACATCTACCAGATTGGCTAAAATGATTGAAGGGGAGAGTGACAAATGTTGAAGGGGATGTGAAAAAATTCATTGGTGGAATTGTGAATCCAACCATTTTGGAGAGCAATCTTGGATTTTGCCCAAAGAGTTAAGAAAACTGCCTATACCCTTTAGCCCAGCAATAGTAAGTCTATTTCAAAAAATGATTAGAGAAAAAGGAAAAGAACCTGAATGTTTTAAATTGTTTATAATACCTCTCTTTGTGGGGGCAAAGAACTGGAAATCATGGGAATGCCTGTCAATTGGGGAATGTCTGAGCAAGTTGTGGTATATGATTGTGATGGAATACTACTGTGCTATAAGAAATGATAAGCTTGATGATCTTAGAAAAACATGGAAAGACTTGCATGAAATAATGAAGAGTGAAACGAGCAGAATCAAGAGAACATTGTATACAGCAACAGCAATATTATTTTAGAACAACATTGAATGAATAAGTTATTTTGACCATTATAAAGACTCAAATTAACTATAAAGGACATATGAAGAAAGGCATAATCTACATCCAGAGAAGGAACTGATAAATAGAAGTATGTATGGCATAATTTTACATATATATGCCTATTTGTGTCTAATGAAAGTCATCTGTAGTTTAATGTGGAGGGTAGGGAAGAAAAAAGAAATTTACATGATAACTTTATTATATATTTTAAAAGAATAGCAAGTTGTACATAATAGATTTGCAGTTTCATCTACAATCATCTTTTTATTGTACTTTGTAATGGAAATGCTTGTTTTATTAAATTTATTAAATTTAATTTGTTAAATTAAATTAAAAATAAATAAATAAATGTGAAAAAGTAAGCTTCTATCTGTACCTCAACTTCATCAGTTTTCTCTCTCTGAAAACGTGTAGCATTTTTCATCATAGTCCTTTGGAATTGTTTTGGATCACTGCATTGATCAAAACAGACAAGTCTTTTACAGAAGATCACTATTACAACACTACTGTTACTGGATAAAATGTTCTGTTTTTTCTAATTTCACTTCCCATCAGTTTATATAAGACTTCCCAGGTTTTTCTGAAACCATCCTGCTCATCATTTCTTATAGCATAATAGTATTCTATCATAATCATGTACCACAACTTACTCAGTCATTCACCAATTGATGGGCATCCCTTCAATGATCAATCCTTTATTATATGCACAAATTACTATTTTTGTACAAACAGATCTGTTTCCCTTTTTTTTCAATCTCTTTGGGATACAGACTTAGTAATAGTATTGTGGGTCAGAGATTATGCACACTTTTATACCCCTTTGAGCATAGTTCCAAATTGTTCTTCAGAATGTTTGGACCATTTCATAACTCCACCAACAGTATTAATGTCCAGATGTTTCCATCTTTCTTCCAGCATTTGTCATTTCCCTTTTCTGTCATGTTAGTCAATCTGATAGGTGTGAGGTGATATCCCAGAGTTGTTCCAACTTGCATTCCGCTAATCAATAGTGAGTTAGATAATTTTATGTGAATATTAATAACTTTGACTTCTTCAGAAAATTGCCTGTTCATATCATTTGACCATTTATCAACTGGGGAATGGCTCATCTTTTTTTATATAAATTTGGCTAGGTTTTATATGTATTTGAGAAATGAAACCTTTATCAGAGAAACATGATGAAAAAAATATTCTCCAGTTTCCTGTTTTCCTTCTAATTTTGGTTGCATTAGTTTTGTTTATGCAAAACCTTTTTAATTTTATGTAATAAAATTTATCATTTTATTTCCTATTGTGTTCTCTTTTGTTTGGTCATACTCTTCCCTTATCCATAGGGCTGACAGGTAAATTTTTCCATGTTCTCTTAATTTACTTATGATATCACCCTTTATATTTAAATCACTTATCCATTTTGACCTTATCTTGGCATATGGTGTGAGACATTGATCTATACTTAGTTTCTGTCAAACTGCTTTCCAGTTTTCCCAGTAATTTTTCAAATGGTGGGGTCTTACCTAACTTGGTTTTTTATCAAACACTATATTACTATGATTTGCTCTTATGTATTATGTACCTAATCTATTCTACTAATCCACTGCTGTATGTCTTAGCCCATACTAGATCATTTTGATGATTACCCCTTATCAATATAGTTTGAAATTTGGTACTGCTGGCTGCTTTCCTTCATAGCTTTTTTTTTTTAATTGGTGCCCTTGTTATTCTTGACATTTTGTTCTTCCAGATGAATTTTGTTACTATTTTGTTTAGCTATATAAAATAATTCTTTGATAGTTTGATTGGTTATGGCACTGAATAAATAAATAAACTTGGATAGAATTGTTATTTTTGGGGCAGCTAGATGGTGTGGTGAATAGAGCACTGGCCCTGAAGTCAAGAGGATCTGAGTTCAAATCTGGCCTCAAATCAAACACTTGATCCTTACTAGCTGTGTGACCCTTGGCAAGTCACTTAACCCCAATTGCTTAAGTTTGTGATCCAGTACAGCATATACATGAAAATCCTGGGTAAGAAGGATCCCATCAAAAGGAAACAACATTAATAAACATTGGAGGATATGACTACATATTGTGTGTGTAGGGGATGGTGGTGGGGCTGAATAAATACATCTATCTCTACTTTTCTAATCGAAAAGGAACTGGGGTTTGGCCTGCAGTGAATGTGCCATCAGCTCTGAGTGCCAACTGAGTCCTGGAGGAGGGAAACAGAAGACTCAACATCTAGAAATCAGATGAGATTTGAACTTGACAGTGGCATTTCCTCCCACATGTCACTAGATAGAGAATAAAATCTTCTCTTTTGGTTTCTTCTGGGAAGTCTCCAAAGCCATCTTCAAAAACATGTCAACAAACTGGTTTACTCTGGGGCAGAATCTATTCCCCATAACCAGAGAATGATATCTCCATAGAAAACTTATATGGGTGAAGATCTAGGATTATATCCTTAACAGTTACAGATTTCCTATCCTGATTATGTGAAAATTAGCTTTAAGTGGAATAAAATATTTTTGGAAGAGTATCCTGAATAACTACTTGGTAACTGCTAAAGAATTGCATATTATAATGAAACATTCATGTCTCTGATACATACTCTAAGACCATTGCCAAGTCATTAGTGGTCCCAACCAACTATCTAAGACTATACATTAAAGATGAGTTGTCAATACATATAAATGTACGTAGTTTCTATGTCAGGGGTTCCCTATGTATATAAGATTAAAAAATCTATATTAGCAAAATGCTTTATATGAAAACGAGAGAGATGTAAGATATACTTATTATAAGTAGTGCTCTTATTTGACCTATTATGTCATTTTTAGGACCCTCAACCTAAAAAGCAACAGTAGGATGTAAAATCTCTTATCTTTTAAAACCACGTTTCAATATACAGGATTCCATTTCATGTTTGTATTGTGTTTGTGAGTCAATATTTTTGTTATTGGCTGGAAGGACTTAATTTTGTAGGGAATCAGACTCCATTTTTACTAATATGGCTTCACTAGTCTTAGTCCTTCTATAACTTAGTTTATTTTATTTTGTTTTAGAAGAAAAGAAAGAGATGATTGTATATTAAATATTCTAGAACTTATTGAGTGCTAACTCAATTCAATATGTCATCAAAAATATTTTTTCTTTGACACTTAAAATCAGTTTATTTTTAGGAAATTGAAACAAAGCATTGATCAGTTTGCCTGAAATAACGAATTCACTTAATTTCTGAGGAATCATTGGAACTCAAAATCCTTTTGTAAGGAGACAAAGAAAATAGAGTACAAAGGAGACAGAAAATATTATATTCTCAAATGTGTTTCAGAGGCTTTTGTCTGAGATTGTCATTTGTGAACAAAATTCAAGAAAAGAGGGATATGATGTCACTGTCCTCAGTGTGTATGCCTGATTTTCTTAACATTTCAGGACAGGAAAGATGGAAAGAACCTTAGTTAAATCATAGATTTAAAGTACCTCAGAGCCAGGAGGGAATTTGGGGATGATAGTTCATACTTGAGGAGGACCGTCTTCTACAACATCACCTCCATTTGAAGACTTCCAGTGGAAATACTAATATTAAAAATAATAGCAGCAAAAGATTTATGTAATAGTATTAATAATAGATAGCACCTACATAGCATTTTAAGGCTGGCAAAGCTCTTATATTAAGTTTTATCCTCAGAAGAACTCTGGTAGGTAGGTGCTATTGCTATTTGTATTTTACAAATGAATGAGAGTCAGGTGGAGATTAAATGGCTTGCCCAGGACTACACAGGTAGAAAGTAGACAATCTGAGATTTGAAATAAGGGAGTAAGATGTAAGAAGACTTTAAAGACTGAAAAGGACTAGATTTTGAAGGACTTTGAATGCCAAGCAGAGGATAATATATGGAATGATAAGTCCAGAAGCCTGATTGTGAGGGGTTAAGAAGACATGTGAGGGGAGATAAAGTGGAGTCACCTATGCAGACCATATTCTCAAGGAATTTAGACACAAAGGGCAGAAGACAATAGTTAGCAGGGATGAAAAAATCAAATGAGTTTTTTTTTCCAGGATGAAGGAGATGTGGGTATGTTTGTAGGTACTAAAAATGAGCCACTAAACAGAGAGAGATTGAGAATATGTGATAGAGTGAGGAATGACAAATGGGGCAATATGTTAGAGGAGATGGAAGGGATGGAATTGCTTGAGCATGTAAAGGAGTTAGTCTTGGTGAAGAGTAATGCCACCTCATTATGTGAGACAGAAGTGAATATAGTAAAAGGTATATGAGTGATATAAGATAGGGAAGAAGAGAGAAGAGTTAGCTCATAGTGAATGGACTCAATTTTGTCTCTAAAATATGAGGCAAGATCATTATCTGAGGCAGTGGGGAAAGCTGGAGCCATGGCCAATTTGAGGAGAGACGACAAGTTTGGAAGAACTACTTTATAGAATATGACAGTGAGTTGATAAGATGGGTGTAGAACCATTACTTAGCAGCACTCAGGGTGCAATTGAGGTTGTGTAAAAAATTTGTAGTGTACCCAGTCAGAATGGTTTTATGATATTCTCCACCTTTGTTCAATAGCACATGTAGGAGCAAAGATAGTGAATATTGGGAGTGATTTAAGGTTGAGGCTTAGAAGAAAGTAACCAACAAAATGATAAGGGATTCTGGAGAGCAGGACAATATAGAGTTGAATTGGTTCACCCAGGGACCAGAATGGGGAAAAGACAAGAGTGTAGCTTGTGCAAGGGAGATGGCCTGGGACAGAATTGAGTGGCCAAGGGATTGATGGTCACAGTGCCAGCAAAGAGTGAAGTTTTGTAAGAAAAGCAGAGGGAGAGGTGAAAAGACAATAATATGTAGTCACACAAGGGAATTTCATGATTCTTGAATGTGGAGATGGTACACTTTTGAATGATGGCAACATCAAGGGTATGACCACCTGAGGTGGGGTAGAGAAGTAGGTCATGGAAATTGAGTAGGTTAAGGACCTGAGTGGATAGGATATTTGAGGGAGGGTCAATATGCATGTTGCATTCCCCTAGTATGAGACCAAGAGTTGGGGAGAAAAGAAAAGTTGTGAGCCATATATTGAACTTGTTGAAGAAGAAAGGGAAGTGACCTGGAGGTCTGTAGACAACAGCTACCAAGATTTTGACTGAATGGTAGATATAAACAACATGAACCCCAAAGAAGAGTGGTTTTTGTGTAATGGAGGTAGGGGGAGAATCTAGAAATGGCTATGGGGAGCAAAGTTTGTTCCTACTTCTCCACCTTGACCAGTGAGCCTAGGGGAATGAATGAAGGTAAAGAAGGTAAAGAAGTAATGGAAGGCATGGTCTTCCATGGCTTGTGTTTCCAGGGGTGAGCCAGGTTTCAGTAAGAGCTAGTAGATGGAAGGAGTGGGAATGGAAAAGACTTAGTGAAGGAAAGTTTCTTACCTATGGAAAAGGCATTCTATAGGGTACAATGGAAGGGCTGGGTGGTACGTGGTTGGAACTTTGGAGTGTAAGTGTTGAGGGGAATGGGATTGAGGAATTCAGAGGCAGGGGTGGGAAATCATTTAGATGATCTGCAGAGATTCAAAATCATTGGAATTTTAAGGGTATGATCAAGTGTGAGAACATTCATCATTGAGTGGAGTTCACCATCCACTTTCCAAGAGTCTGGATATTGGGTTGGAGGCAAATACAGTATGAGACAGAAGGCACAAGCTCAAGTGGTGAGATGGGGAGTTGAGTTTCACAACTCCTGTTCCCTCCGAAGGGTGGAGATTAGGCAGGAAAGGGAACAGCAGGAGTTGGAAGTCAACCTATAAGGCAAGGGAAAGAAGTCCCATTTCCCACCAACTTGCCTCTACCACTTCTGCCAAGGGACAGAAACAGCTGGAAATGGAAGGCCAGAGATCAAAGTGAAGGTTGTTTTTCTTCACATGGGAGGTTCCACATCCCAGTTGGGAGATTGGGCAAGCAGAAGGAGATGGATGTTGCCTTGTGCTGGCACAGATGGAATTTGTTGCTTTGGAGTAGATGGAAGATGCTCAGCCTGGCGCTGTGCCTCCTCTCAGGGGATGTACTGTACCCAGTTTAAGATGGAAGGTAAAAGGTACACAGTCATAAGAAGGTTTGGCTCCTCTTCTCACCTGCAAAGACCAGAAGCCAAGTGGCAACAGAATATGGTTTGAACAGGACAGGGTACAGTGAAACTAGAATCTCATTCTAAATATTTTAAAAGGAATACTTTTCCTGCTTTTTTGTATCCCCCATAGATTTATATTAAAATGCTCAATTCTTTTTTATATAAGCTATTGTCTAGTCCATCTCATCCAATCCTATATTTTTAGAGTTGATATTGCCAAATCCAGGGTAGAACTTTATATTTATCTGGTTAAATTGTATTTTAGATTCACCCCATTCAGTTCAAATATACTGAAATCTTTTTGGATTACAATTTTTTCATATAATGATTAGTCTGTGTTTATACAACAACACTCATATTTAATAGAAATTAACAAGGTTCATTTTTTATTTTAAAAAAGGGTAAAAAAAAAGAAAGAAAATTTAACTTTCCCCAAATATGTGTTCTCTCTAAAGGATATAGGCAATTTTGTAATATAATATAAATATATTTTATATGTACAGAATATTTATATATTTATTCATATTAATATAAAGATACATATATGATATAAACACATTTTATGTGAATAAAATATAAATCTTTTGTATAATATAAATGAAATATTATGTGTATGTGTATATATATATATATATATATATTCTACCTTATTTTTTTATACTAATCATATCAGTCAGATCTGGCACTTCATCCAAATTAGTTTCTGCCATGGATTTTTAGTATGTGCCTATGTGAGAAAAAAAAGTATTATTGTGTTTGAAAAATCCACCTGTTCAGTTTTTGCATGAGGAATATGAAATACACATTTGGAGTTATTGTCCAACACCTGGGCAATTTAAGTATAGAGAATTGTATAAGAAAGTCAGAAAACTTTAACTCATCATTGAAAGTTCTTACTCTGTCCAAAGAGGGAAGCAGTATAGAGCAATGAAAAGGATGCTGGAATGGGACATGAGTTGGCATCCTGACTTTTCTATGTATTCTTGTGTAAATTACTTAACCTCTCTGGACATCAGTTTCCTCATCTTTAAAGTGATGGAATTAGAGCAGATAAATTCCAAAATTTCTTCCATCTTTAGACGTACAATACTATTTTTCTAGTCATGTCCTATTATCCAACTAATTTCTTTTGTAAAATCCATAGTGGTAAAAAAAAAATCTAGTTTACAAGGTAGCAAAAGCTTTCTCAAGTAAGTCCTTCTCCTTGGAAAAACTGATTTGACCAAGAAAATATGTCACTTCACATATTTAGACAATAATACCTCATGATAGTAAGTACTTTACAATTTGTAACAAGCTATTCTCACAACATAAATAGTACAGATATTGTTCTCCGTACTTCAAAATAATGAAACTGAGATACAGAATAGTTTAAAGAAGTTTTCCAGAGGCCACAAAGTTGAAAGTATCAGGTTCAGGCTTCAAAACTAAGGCCTTTCTTGACTATAGGACCAGAGAATGCTTTCTGTACTACACCATGCTACTCCTGACTTTAGAGATCCCAAAGTCCTTATCAACCAATCAATAAGCATTTAGTAAGCACTTACTATTTGTCTGGTACTCTGCTAGGCATTAAGAATACAGATACAAAAGTGAGAAAACAGTCCTCAAGTAATTTACATCCAGGGAATATAATTAAGGAATTCCTCATCAGTAAGTCTTTAAGAAGCTTAGTTTATGTCCTTCCATTGACTTGTTTTCGTATAGACCTAGAATACATGCCTCATTGAATAAGAGACATGTTAGATCTCTTTTTCTCATAAGTTTTAGAGAGGTACAGAGCTCATGCTCTTTTGCAAGCATATGAGATTTCAACACAGAAAGGTTTTATTTAAAGGTTGATTCTGTTCTTAGGCATTTAAGGAAGGAGACATTTTCTTGACTTTTTTTTAAATCCAGAGGAAGATTATTTGGATAAAATGAAAAAAAAAACTTTATGGAATTACTACTTTTAACCTTTAGGTTAGATTTTAGTCCTTTTCTATGCCACCCAGCATTATAAAGGGATTACAAAGAATTCAGAAAGGGTGCTAGCTGGTATGAAAGCTGTTCAAAGCCAGGGACCATCTCCTGTATTTCTTGTCCCTACAAACCTCACATAGCACTTTGTTTTATAGCTTCAATACAATTATCATGTAGTAGCTTTAGAATTTTATAGTTTAGTAAACTAAAACACCATGAGAGAATATCTCCCTCAATGACTAGTACTCAGCAAAAGAAAATGTAATTTTCCCCAAATTTGTGTCCTGTCTAAAGTACACTAATAACTTTTCACTACACAAAGAGCCCCACCACCTCCTGGTTTTCAGGACCCTTAGGTAATTCTGGTGAGCTCTGGCTAAGTGCCAAAGGACTTGGCAATTTGAGATGACTAAGCAACAGTCTTAGTGGAACTTACTTCAACCATGAAGAACAGAATACTCAGTAGACTTTAATTGGAGGAACAACTCTTTCTTTCAGGCTCTCACCATTCTCACTCTTGAATGTGAAGTGTGAAACTCTCTGTGGTCCCTCTGGGCATCAGTGGTTATGGTGGCTGCTCACATATGGCAATAGGCACATAGACATTAGATTCATCACAGACTGGGCATTGGACCTCTAGCTTCCTTTTCTGCTTTATTTTTATTGGTCTGAGCATGTGACCAAATAATGATCTAGGAGGCAATTTTGTGACTTCAAGAGGTTAAGCAATCCCAGTTCCCTCAGTCGGTAGCACCTACATTATAGAAGGTGGTTTTTTGTGTTTTAGGCAATTTCTTTTGTATAGAAGAAAATGAACAGCTGTCTCATGCCTGACAAATTGCAAATTGAATACCTTCCTGCATTTTTGGAAAATGATAGATATGAGCCGTACCTAAACTTTAATCAGTTTTCCTAAGGCTCTAGGGTGGGTAGGTGGGGGGGGCATACAGAGGCAGAGAGTGAAAGAAAAGAGTCCAATGGCTCTTTTTGAAGAACCCACTCCCCCAAGATTGAAACTGGTCTATAATTCTAAAACTAGAAGTCTCTTAGTCACAGAAGTCAAATAACCTACCTCCATAGGCCCTGAGGATGAGAAGAAAAAAAAATTCTTCTCCTGAATTGCATATCTCCTGACAAAATAGTCACTTAATAAATGTTATTGTTATTGTCCTATCCCCTGACATAGGGCCTAGCTAATATATTTCTGGGCCTCTAGAAAGCACTCAATTAACACTTTCTAATTGACTCACTGAAAATAGATACAGCTACATAATTCTACAAAAACAAAATAAAGCAATAAAAATAATTCTGCACATAAATAGAAAGTTCCATATTAGAAAGAAAGTAAAATATTCTTTTTTTGTTAATCTAACTTTTAAACTACATTCATTAAACTATATTAATTTTGAATGGCTCTCCTTTTGTAGTATTATCGATGATATTTTATTATAAGCATCACTGAATGTTATATTGGTGTTCAATATTTGTGTTAGAAATGAAAGATGACAAAATCTACAAAGTATATTCAAAGTCATGTACTCATGTGAATAGCTTGGTTAGGTGACCCATTTCCTGGGATGCTCAGTGGAGTGGGAAATACTGGGAAACAGTGAATCAGCCATAAATTTTATCCTGAATTGAAGAGTTAAGGTAACAACTACTGATAGACCAAACCAGCAAATAATAGAGATTATAACTGAACTTATTATCACTACATGTGTACAATTGTATTGCTTATGCAGACATTTGCTTAATTTTAAAAACTTAATTGAAAGGCATAATAATATTCCATACCACTTGGTTGACTATATTGCAAGGTCTTTGATACTGGCTACCATATCTTATACATCTTAGTGTAATGGGGTGTTAATAGAGGTTGCCCCTATTGGTAACTGATGCTTCCAGTGCAAATCACTCACAGGCAACAGAATCTAGATGTGGGGATAATATCAATTAGCAAGTGAGGATTCTGATTGGGTAGGGGCATTAGTATTGTGCCTAGTTGTTGGCTGAATGAAGATCTCCTGAGAGAGTGATGAGGGGTTCAGAGCAGCAGGGTTAGACCTGGGGAAAATAGAGAAAGAGATGGAGAGGAAAGGAAATATGAATCATGAAGGGCTTTCTCTGAACAGTTAAGTGAGATTTCTCATATAATTCCAAATTATTTTTTAGAACTAGTGGAACAAACATCTCCTCCACCAAAATTTTATTATTATCAGAGTCTACAATATTGACTATTTCAATATTTTATCATTAATCCCACTTTGAGAAAGTGAGGTAAAAATCTCAGAATTGTTTTAATTGATATTATTATTAGTAGTAATTTGTAATGTTCACTCTATAAGATTGTGACAATTTTCAATTCTTATTTGTAGTACTGTTTATATGTGTTGACTACTGATACACTGGGGAATAGTTCTTGGTTTTATATATTTGTTTGAATTCTCTATATGTCTTCTACATCATGCTTTTATCTGAGATGTACAAGATATATAGAGAATACAAATATCCTACTTGATAATTTCTCTTACATAAATTGCATTGATTTAAAACATTGATATCTTCTGTTTTTGCATTGCATTCATTTCTGATACATCCCTACACCTTTTTTCTTCTTAGTAAGCCATACTCTATAACAACATTTTTAAAAGAAAAGGGAAGGAATCAGACAAATGCAGCTAACATACCAACCATGCCTGATAGTATATGCAAATCCCACTCCCATAGTCCATACATCTGCAATGAAGGGAAGGAGGCACATTTTCTCCAGTCTTTTCCAGGGATGATTTTGGTCATTATAATTTCACATTATTCAGAATCATTTTTTGTTCTTTCCATTTTCATTGTTATAGTAATTACATATGTTCCCCCCCACCCCGTTCTATTTTCTTCACTGTGTATCATGTCATTTGAGTCTTCCCAGGAAGATTTCTGAATTCTTAATTTTCATTATTTCTTACAACTCAATAATATTTCATTGCTTTCAAGTTGCACAATTTGTTTAGCCGTTCCCAAATCAATGAGAACCTACTTTTTTCCAGTTATTTCCTATCATGAAAAAAGGGCTGTTATGAATATTTTAGTATAAATAGTATTTTTTCTTCAGGCTTTGACCTCATTGAAATGTATATACTCAGCAGCGGGTCTTTGGGTCAGTGGGTATCAACATTTTGGTTGTTTCACATACCCTACAGAACTGACCATTTTCGTCTTTTGTCATCTTTTCTTTTCTAACAAATATTTTGTTTTAATCAGCCACCATTCACTTTCTCACACTCCTATCCCAAACCACACCCCCCCATTTGAGAATTCAAGAAAAACAGAATCTATTACAAATATATATGTAATCAATCAAAACAATTTTCCACATTGTTCATGTCCAAAAATATTTGTCTCATTCTGTATTCTGAATCCCTCACCTCTGTATAAGGAGGTAAGAGGTATGTTTCATCATTATTCTTCTGGAATTCTGGTTAGTCATTACACCAGTTCAGTACAATAGTATTCCATCATATTTATATACCATAATTTATTTGGCCATTCCCCTATTTATGGGCACCCTTCTTGGATTCCTATTTTTTGGCACCTATATGTCTTTATACTTCAAAAGAACCATGAATATTTTTGCACATGCTTAGAGTTGGTTTTGATTAGGACCAATCCCTCCATTAATATTTTTGTTATTGTTCAGTTGTGTCAGTCATGTCCAACTCTTTGTGATCCCATTTGGATTTTTCCTGACAGAGATCTTGGAATAGTTTGTTACTTCCTTATCCAGCTCATTTTACAGATGATGAAACTGAGACAAACAGGGATAAGTGAATTGCCTAGGGTCACAGAGCTAGTAAGTGTCTGAGGCCAGTTTTGAACTCATGAAGATGAATCTTCCTGATTTCAATCCCAGTGTTCTATCCATTTCACCACCTAGCTGCCCTTAATATACTCCCCCTTTATTTTTTCATCCTTTCCCCTCCTGTTTCCTTGTTGAATGAAATGTACTCAATTCTGTGTGTCTATATTCTTTATTATTTTGACCAGTTCAGATGAGAGTGAGGTTCAAGTGTCAGACACTCTCCTCCAACTCTCCTTCTCATTTGTATATATATCTACTTGCGCGCCTTGATTATGTGAGATAATTTCCTATAAACTCCTTTTCTCCTCCCTTCCCCTCTTTTTTTCTCTTTCAGTTCTTTTCTTAAGATCATCAAGATATAACAGGACCATTCCTAGACCTTGTCTAATTGGATTCCCTCCATGAACTCTGCTGATAGGGTTTAGAAAAGTCATATGTGTCAATGCTCCAGATTTGAATGTAAGTAGTTTATCCTTGTTAAGTTTTTTATCTTTGTCATTAATGTTCATCTTTTTATGTATCTCTTCACTCCCATGATTGAATTTCAAAGTTTCTACACAGTTCTCTGGTCTTTTTATTAGGAATGCTTAGAAATCCTCTATTAATGGTTTATTTTGTCCCCTGTAGCTTTAAACTCAGTTTTTCAGGGTAAGTTCTTGTTTATAAGCCCATATCTTTTGCCTTCTGGAGCATCATATTCCAAGATGACTGCTCTTTTATAGTGGTGGCTACTACAACATGTATAATCCTGACTGTAGCTTCTGGGTATTCAAATTCTTTCTTTATAGACACTTGCAATTATTATTAGTAGTAATATTATTATCTTTGTACCTGGAAGCTCTGGATTTTGGTTATCATGCTTCTTGGGGTTTTCATTTTTTTTTTATCATGAGATGACTAGCATTTTGAATTTCTACATTGACCTCTGGTTCTAAGAGATCTGGGCAGTTGTTTTATTTAAAGATTTCTTTAAATAGGACTTCTGGGCTCTTTTTTTTTCTGATTATGACATTCAAATAGTTCAATGATTCTCATTTTTTCCCCTCAATCTATTTTCCAGGTCAGTTATTTTTATTACAAAATACCTTGCATTTTATTTTTTCAGCCTTTTGACTTTGTTTTAATATTTCTTGTTGTCTTGTGGAGTCATTGGCTTCTATTTGGTCCATCTGAATTTCCAGGGAGTTTGTTGTTTGAGCAAGGTTTTGTGCCTCTTGTGCCAAGCTTTTAATTCTCTTTCCAAATATTTCTTCCATAGTTCTCATTTGTTTTCTTTTTTCTCAAGCATTTAAATTCCATTTATAAAAACATTTCTAAAGTCTTATTTCATCTTTTCCAGGAATTCTAGTTGAGTTTATACCCCAGCTTTGTTTTTACTTTAGGCAATACTTGTAGATGTTTTGGAATCATTTTCTTCTGCATTTGTTTATTGAGTGTTTCTACCACAGTAATAGTTCATTATGATGAGGTTCTTTTCATGTTTGTCATTTATCCAGCCTACTTCCTGACTTCAGATTTGATATTAGGGCTTAGATCTGTCACCCTTTCTGAAGCAAATGGTATGATCCTGTTGCTGCTTTCTTAGAGTTTTATGTTGTGTTATTCCAGGATCTCAGGAATAGAGTAGGGACTTAAAAGTTTCAGTGCTTTAAAAGTCAGTTGGAAAAGTCTGATTGATGCCCCCTTGTTCTAAGCTCCACAAATTCCTGACTTGGTTTTGTGTTTGTGCAAGAGTAGACTGCTGCTGGGCTCTGCCTTTTGTCTTAACTGGAAAACTGTTGGTACAAAGTACAAAGGCTTCCCTTTGGTTGGGAATTCCTGCCTTGGTTAATAAGTCAGTAAACATTTTTAAGTCCCTATTATGTGCTAGACACTGTACTAAGCACTGAGGGGATCCAAAACAAAAGGCAAAACACAGTCCTTTCTCTCAAGGAGCTCACAATCTTGGTTATTCTTCTGCAGGCTGGGCTTGATTTGTAAAGCGATACCTGACTCTGACCTTGCAGTCTCAGCCACGCCATTCTTGCTCCTGAATTCTGAACGTCTTTTCTTGCTACACCACTAGGGCCTCCCTACCTGGGAACTCCACCCACCCTCTACTCTGCTCCACTACCCCATGCCATGCAGTCTGCCCTGGATCTATGACTTAAAACTATATAGTGAATGACAAAGCTGCCCATTCCTACCTGTTTCCATTACAGTGATCTGGTATGGGACTGGTGGTGCCAGATATGGGTCTGGAACCTCTTCTTGTTCTGGTACAGAACCTCTCCCTAGGCACTTTGGTGCTTTATGCACCAGATCTGACCCTGACCCCAGTGTCTACAGACCTCTCTATCTGTTTTCAAGCTCAGCTGGACAAATGACTCACTGCAGCATTTTTTGAATTTCCCCAACTGGATTTGTCCTGGTGCATTTTTAAGATCAATTTGGAGAAGTTTGTAGATGAAAGAACATGATATTTGCTTTCTATCATTCTGCCATCTTGGCTCTATCTCTCATCTTTTGTCATTTTTGCCAACTTTTCTGGGTGTGAGGAGAAACATCAGGTTTGTTTTATTTGCTTTTCTCTTATTATTAGTTGTCTCAAGCAATCTATATGATCATTAATAGTTTGTATTTTATGGGGAATTGTTTATTCATTTTCTTTGTTGTACAAAATTAATTTTATATAATTTAATTGCCTATTTTATCTTTTATGATCCTATCTACTGTATCTTTTATATGATTAAGAATTTTTCCCTGGCCTTATATGTAAAAACTATTTCCCCTATTTTTAAAAATAATGTGACCTTTAATATCTAAGCTAGGTATCCTTTTTGAACTTACTATGGCATATGTCATATATGCAGATATAAACCTTATTTCTGCAGAAATGCTTTCCAGTATTCCCAGAAGTACTATTAAAATGAAGAGCTCTTTCCCCAGTAGTTTGTATCTTGGGTTTATCATTAATTATTTCCCTCCCTTAAGTACTCCATGTTTCAGATAAACTGCCCTGCTTGCTCTTCCCTGTATGTAGTAAGTCCATCTCTCGCCTTCATGGCTACAGTACTATTCCTCCTAGTCTCTGCCTCTAGTACCCTTGTTTACTTTCAAGGCTCAGCTTAGTTGTGACCTCCATCAAAAGATCTTTACTGTTTCTACTTAGTGATAACCCACCACTCTAAAAAAAATCACTTTGTAATTATTTTGCATATATCTTATCATTACTTATCTGACATAAAAAGCATTTTAAAATGCTTATTAAATTGAATTGAATCTCACATCATGATGCTATCTTTGATTGCCTCTGGGTCTTGCTTATGTAGACATTTGCAGTGATCTACTTTTTTGCTCTGTTTTGTTTTGTTATTTTAACCAGCACCAAATAGTTTTGGTAATTGCAGCTTTATAATATCATTTTATGCCTATGATGGCATCACAACTTCATACCTGATACTTTTTATTACTCTTCTTGAAATTTAGGTATCTGCCAAATGAACTGTGTTATTGTTTTGTCAAATTTTATAAACTAATCCCTGGGCAACTTAATTGGCATAACACTAGATCTGTAAATTATTTATGGAATATATTCATTTTTATTGTTAGTGTAGGCTAACCATGAGCAATAAATCTCTCCAATTATTTGTCTTCCTTTATCCCTCCAGAGTAATTTAAGTGGCATTTCTATAAGTTCTGTTGTTTCTTGTTTTTTTTTTAACTTGTTCATTTTGCAGTTAGTTTGCAAACAGTTTTTCTGTCTATTGTTTCATTGTGGTTTTTGTTAGTGCTTTACCAAAATGTTAGGTATTTTATGGAATTACTTTACATCCTGCTACTTTGTTGAATCTATGAATTGTTTTTTTCAGTTTAGAATAGCAAAACCATAGATTTAGTCCTGGAAATGACCCTAATGATCATCTAGTTCAACTACCTCATTTTACATATGAGGAAACTGAGGTCTACATGGGTCAATGACTTGTCCAAGATTACTCTCAAGTACTCAAATAGATCTGTAATCTCATTCACTTGAATGTGAAGCACACAACCCATCTATTCCTGTTTATCCTAAGTATCTCCTGTCCTTGTATTATGTCCTCCCTTAAATTCACCAGAAAGCATTCATCTAACATGCTGGGGTTGCTTCCTTTCTTACTTGGTTCAGACATTACAAGGATACCAGAAGAGCATCCAAATGTCTATCTGTTACACTTACTTTTGTGACATGACAAATCCTTCATCATTTTTCCTCACATTCTCTTGATATCTCTTACTCCAATCAGTCTTCAAAATGACTTGTTATATATTAGAACCTGATTGAGCCCACCATGTGCTTCTACATTGCCCTTTGTGTGACACACATTTTAAATTCCACAGAGATTGTAGTTTCTCATAATTTACAGCTATGTAGCACTGACAGACTATTAGTATTGAAAAGATGGGCTTTTGTTTCTCAGAGAAGGTTGTATTATTAAAGGAACTTCACAATTTCTTGAAGGCATTTCTCTCTAGCTTCTGTTCAATTCTTAGCCAAAGAATCAGTCTGGCCTAAATCATCTCTCCTCTTTCCTTCCCTCCCTGCCTCCATCTGTCTATTCATCTATTATGGTTTATACAACTAACTACATGTCATAATCTGACCCATAGATATTCAATTCTTAATGCATTTGTTGTTTGTTGTTTTTCTCTATGAATGTCAGGGTAGTGGTTATGGATATCCTCCAGGAGACTATCACATTTCAGGAATTAAAGCAACTGTATAATGTCTACTACATCAGGAGGAATGTTGCCTTCTACTGAGAGTCCATCTTCAATTTGGACACTGTTTTGGATCTCCTCTAGCACAAGGTTGAATATTCTGTTTTGTGTCTTATTTAATATTTGTGATCAGAAGGTAATTGGAAAAAGATTATCTCATATTTTTCAAAGAATTTTGTACAATTTTGATGAATGGGGGGAGTAGGACACATTGTTAGAAGAGAACCATTAACATGATGTTTTACTCTACAAAATTAGAGGGTTTTCTGTAATTAAAAATAATAAACATGGCAGGATCTTATAATCTCCACATTTTTAGTGAATGGTAGTAAATCTATCAACTGTTTGCCAAAGCTAACCTACTTCCTACTAATCGTCTCAACAAAGATGACCTCAATGTGTATATGTAAGTGATTTTCATAAAGGAGGTGATACAAGTGGAAAAGTATACCTATTAGTCAGTAGTTTTTTTTTATTTTTTATTAATTTATTTTGATTTATCAATAATCACTTTTGAGTTTAAAATTTTTCTCCCCCTTCCCACCACCCTCCTCAAGATGGCACACAATCTGATATGGGCTATACATTTACATTCATATTAAACGTATTTTCACATTAGTGATGTTGTAAGTAAAAATTAAAACCAAAAGGAGGAACCATAAGAAAGAGGAAAAAAAACTCAACAGAAGAGGAAAAAAATAGCAATTCAACTTCCATAGTTCTTTCTTTGGATGTGGATAGCATTTTCATTACAAGGCCTCTGGAGATGTCTTAGATCCTTGTATTGCCAGGAAGGATTAAGTTTGTCAATATTAGTCATCACACAACGTGGATGTTATTGTGTACAACATTCTCTTGGTTCTGCTCACTTCACTCATCATCAGACTATACAAGTCTTTCTATGTTTTTCTGAAGTCAGTCTGTTCATCATTTCTTATAGCACAATACTATTCCATCACATTCATATACCACAACTTGCTCAGCCATTCCCCAATTGATGGGTATCCTCTCAATTTCCAATTCTTTGCCACCACAAAAAGAGCTGCTATGAATATTTTTGTACATGTAGGTTCTTTTTCCGTTTGTGTGATCTCTTTGGGATATAGCCTTAGAAGTACTATTGCTGGGTCAAAGGTATGCACATTTTTATAACCCTTTGGGCATAGTTCCAAATTGCTCTCCAAAATGGTTGGATCATTTCACAACTCCACCAACAATGCATTAGTGTTCCAATTTTCCCACATCTTCTCCAACATTTATCATTTTCCTGTTTTGTCATGTTGGCCATTCTGATAGGTGTGATATACCTCAGAGTTGTTTCGATTTGCATTTCTCTAATCAATAGTGATTTAGAGCATTTTTTCATATGACTATAGATGACTTTAATGTCTTCATCTGAGAACTGTCTGTTCATATCCTTTGACCATTTATCAATTGGGGAATGGCTTGCATTCTTATAAATTTGACTTAATTCTCTATATATATTTTAGAAATGAGGCCCTTATCAGAGAGACTAGTTGTAAAAATTCTTTCCCAATTTTCTACCTTCCTTCTAATCTTAGTTGCATTGGCTTTGTCTGTGCAAAAATTTTTCAATTTAATGTAATCAAAATTATCTATTTTGCTTTTTGTAATGTTCTCTATCTCCTGTTTCATCATGAATTCTTCTGTTCTCCATAGATCTGACAGGTAAACTATTCTCAGGTAAATTGTTCTCCCAGTTTGCTTATAGTATCAGCCTTTATATCTAAATCATGTACCCATTTTTACTTTATTTTGGTATATGGTGTGAGATTTTGGTCTATGCCTAGTTTCTGCCATACTCTTTTCCAGTTTTCCCAGCAGTTTTTTTCAAAGAGTGGGTTCTTATCCCAGAAGCTGGGGTCTTTGGGTTTATAAAATAATAGGTTACTATAGTCATTGACTACTGTGTCTTGCATATTTGACCTATTCCACTGATCTACCACTCTATTTCTTAGCCAGTACCAAGCAGTTTTGATGATTGCTGCTTTATAATACAATTTAAGATCTAGAATGACTAGGCCACTTTCCCCTGCACTGCCTTTCATTGGTTCTCTTGATATTCTGGACCTTTTGTTCTTCCAAATGAATCTTGTTATTATTTTTTCTAACTCTATAAAATAATTTCTGGTGGTTTGATTGGTATGGCACTGAATAAGTAAATTAGCTTAGGTAGAATTGTCATTTTTATTATATTAGCTCGTTGAGCAGCTGATTAGTTCCATGGATTAGCTCCATGAGCAGCTGATGTTTTTTCAATTATTTAGATTTGACTTTAGTGAAAAGTGTTTTGTAATTGTGTTCATAGAGTTCCTGGGTTTGTTTCGGGAGGTAAACTCCTAAACATTTTATAATGTCTACAGTAACTTTAAATGGAATTTCTCTTTCTATCTTTTGCTATTGGGCTTTGTTGGTAATATATAGAAATGCCAATGATTTATGTGGGTTTATTTTATAACCTGCAACTTTGCTAAAGCTGTTTATTATTTCAAGTAGTTTTTTACTTGATTTGCTGGGATTCTCTAAGTATAACATCATGTCATCTGCAAAGAGTGATAGCTTTGTTTCTTCTTTGCCTATTCTAATACCTTCAATGTCTTTTTCTTCTATTATTGCTAAAGCTAACATTTCCAGTGCAATGTTGAATAACAGTGGTAATAATGGACATCCTTGTTTCACCCCTGATCTTGTTGGAAATGCTTCTAGCTTGTCCCCATTATATATTATGCTTGCTGAAGGTTTTAGATAGATGCTATTTATTATTTTAAGGAAGACTCCATTTATACCTATGCTCTCTAGTGTTTTTAATAAGAATTGGTGTTGTATTTTGTCAAAAGCTTTTTCTGCATCTATTGAGATGATCATGTGGTTTCTGTTAGTTTTGGTGTTGATATGATCAATTATGCTGATAGTTTTCCTTATATTGAACCAGCTCTGCATTCCTGGTATAAATCCTACCTGGTTATGGTGTATTATTATTGTGATAAGTTGCTGTAATCTATTTGCTAATATTTTGTTTAAAATTTTTTATCTATATTCATTAGAGAAATTGGTCTATAATTTTCTTTCTCTGTCTTGACTCTTCCTGGTTTAGGTATCAGCACCATATTTGTATCACAAAAAGAATTTGGTAAGATTCTTTCTTCACCTATTTTACCAAATAGTCTATGTAGTATTGGAATTAATTGTTTTTTAAATGTTTGATAGAATTTACATGTAAATCCATCTGGCCCTGGAGATTTTTTCCTAGGGAGTTCATCAATGGTTTTTTCAATTTCTTTTTCTGAGATGGGGTTATTTAAGTATTTTACTTCCTCTTCTGTTAATCTAGGCAATTTATATTTTTGTAAATATGTATCCATTTCACTAAGATTGTCAAATTTGTTGGCATATAGTTGGGCAAAATAATTCCTAATTGTTTTAATTTCCTCTTTCTTGGTGGTAGCTTCACCTTTTTCATTCTTGATACTAGTAATCTGGTTTTCTTCTTTCTTTTTTTTAATTAGATTAACCAAAGGTTTATCTATTTTACTGTTTTTTTCATAAAACCAGCTCTTAGTTTTATTTATTAGTTCAATAGTTTTCTTAATTTCAATTTTCTTAATTTTTCCTTTGGTTTTCAATATTTCTAATTTGGTGTTTAATTGAGGACTTTTAATTTGTTCTTTTTCTAGTTTTTTTAGTTGTATGCCCAATTTATTGATCTCCTCTTTTTCTATTTTATTTATGTAAGCATTTAGAGATATAAAACTTCCCCTAAGAACTGCTTTTGTTGCATCCCATAAGTTTTGGTATGTTGTCTCATTATTGTCATTCTCTTGAATGAAATTATTGATTGTTTCTATGATTTGTTGTTTGACCCAATCACTTTTTAGGATTAGATTATTTAGTTTCCAATTATTTTTTAGTCTATCTTTCCATGCCCCTTTATTACATATAATTTTTATTGCCTCATGATCTGAAAAGGATGCATTTAATATTTCTGACTTTCTGCATTGTATTGTAAGGTTTTTATTCCCTAGAACATGGTCAATTTTTGTGTATGTGCCATGTACTGCCGAGAAAAAAGTATATTCCTTTCTGTCCCCATTCAGTTTTCTCCAGAGGTCTATCACACCTAACTTTTCTAAAGTTCTATTCCCCTCCTTAACTTCTTTCTTGTTTATTTTGTGGTTAGATTTATCTAGTTCAGAGAGGGGGAGGTTGAAGTCCCCCACTAGTATAGTTTTGCTGTCTATTTCTTCTTGTAACTCCCTGAACTTCTCCTCTAAGAATTTGGATGCTATACCATTCGGTGCATATATGTTTAGTAATGATATTACTTCATTGTCTATGGTGCCTTTTAGCAGGATGTAGTTTCCTTCCCTATCTCTTTTGATAAGATCTATTTTTACTTTTGCTTTGTCTGAGATCAGGATTGCTATCCCTGCTTTTTTTACTTCAGGTGAAGCATAATATATTTTGCTCCAGCCTTTTACCTTTACCCTGTATGTGTCACTCTTTTTCAAATGTGTTTCTTGTAAACAACATATTGTAGGATTATGGTTTTTAATACAATCTGCTATATGCTTCCGTTTTATGGGAGAGTTCATCCCATTCACATTTACAGTTATGATTACCGTCTGTGTCTTTTTCTCCATCCTTTTTCCCCCCTGTTTATGCTTTTCTTTCTCCTTTCTCCTTCCCCCCCACTAGTGTTTTGTTTTTGACCAGTGCCTCCTTCAGTACCTCCTCCCTTCTATTAGTCCTTTCCCTTTTCTTCCCCTTTACCCTTACTGCTTCTTCCCTCCCTTCTATCCCCACTCCCTTTTCTTTCCCCTTTTCCCTCCTACTGCCTATAGTGCAAGTTAGATTTCTATACCTAACTGATTATGTTATTCCCTTCTTGAGCTAAATCTGATGAGAGTAAGGTTCAAACAATGCTCATCCCCCTCCCTTCTTTACCTCTGCTCTAATAGGTTTTTGTGTCTTTTCCTGTAATGTAATTTACCCTTGTCTGCTTCCTCCTTCTTCAGTACATTTTCTTAGCTCAGACTAATCCACTTACTTGGATCCATTTAACACACTTGATTAAATTTTTTTTTATCATTACATCAAAGTCAACATATCCACCCTCTTTATGTATACTCCTTTAACATGGTATGATAACAATACAGTTCTCAAGAGTTGCAAGTGTCTTCTTCCCTTGTAGAGATGTAAACATTTTGCCCTTATTAACAATATATTGTATCTTTCTGTCCCATTTTTATGTTTCTCTTGAATCTTGTACTTGAAGATCAAATTTTTTGTTGAGCTCTGGTCTTTTTATCAGGAAGGTTTGGAAGTCCCCTATTTCATTGAATATCCATCTCCTTCCCTGAAAAATCATGCTTATTTTCATGAGTAGTTAATCCTTGGTTGCATTCCAAGCTCCTTTGCCTCACGGAATATCATGTTCCACGTCCTACAGTCTTTTAATGTAGAGGCTACAAGGTCCTGTGTAATCCTGACTGTGGTTCCATGATATTTAAATTGTTTCTTTCTGGCTGCTTGCAGTAATTTCTTTTTAATCTGGTAATTTTGGAATTTAGCTGTTATATTCCTTGACATTTTCAATTTGGGATCTCTTTCAGGTGGGAAGGGGTGGATTCTTTCTATAATTATTTTGCCTTCTGGTTCTAGGACTTCAGGGCAGTTTTCCTTTATGATTTCCTGAAGGATATTGTCCAGGCTCTTTTTTTCATCATGATTTTCAGGTAGGCCTATAATTTTTAAATTGCTCTCCTGGATCGATTTTCCAGGTCAGTTATTTTACCCATGAGGTATTTTACATTTTAATCTATTTTTTTCACTTTTTGTTTCTGTTTGAGTGATTCTTTCTCTCTATAGAGTCATTAGTTTCCATTTGTTCAATTCTAATTTTTAACATTGTTTTCTTCTGTTAGATTTTGTACTTTCTTCTCCAATTGGTCAATTTTATTTTTAAGGGATTTGTTTTCTTCAGTGTACTTTTTTTCCAATTGGTCAATCGTACTTTTTAAGGACTCCTCTACCTCTCTCATTTGACTTTTAAAATCCTTCTTGAGCCTTCTAAGAAGGCTTTTTGGGCTTCAGACCAGTTCATATTCCCTTTTGATGTTGCAGATGTGGGTTTGATGACAATGCTGTCCTCTTCAGAATTTCCGTCTTGATCTTCACTCTTCTCATAATATGAATCTATCGTACATTTCTTTTTACTCATGGTGTTTCTTTATTCCCCGGCCTTTAAAGAGATTAAGCTCTCCTGCTGGGGAGCACAGGGTCCTGACCCAAGCTTCTTGTGTTGGGAGCCTAGATCTTGGTCACTGGCTTTGTGTGCTGGGGCATTTTATGTTGGCAATTGGAAGCTGTAGGTTTCTGGCAGCTTACCTAGTATTGGGCTGGAATCAGCAAGGCTGGGACTTTCAGGCAAATCTACTTTGCCTACTTTTCTTTTCCTTTAACTTTGTTTAATTCCTTTTAGATTGGTGCTGCCAGGTGTTTATCTGCCTGGGGCCCCTTGCAGTGCTGCCTCCCTTAGTTCTGTTGAGGCACTGGGAGACTCCTTTGCTGTAGAATGCCAAGGCACCTGGTGGTTTTCTGAGCTGGTTTCCACTGGTTCCCCCACCCTCACTGAGGCACTCGGAGGTCCAGCTGTTGGTGTTTGCCTGCTTGACCACCTAGGCTTTGGGATCTCCTCCTGGTTGGCAGTTGGAGGCTGTAGGGTTCTGACAGCTTGCCTGGTGTTGGGCTGGAATCAGCAAGGCTGGAACTTTCAGGCAAATCTAGATTGCTTTCTTTTGCTCCTTTCAGACGAATGCTGCAGGGTGCTTATCAGCCTGGGGCCCTTTGTAGTGCTGCTTCCCTTATTTTTTGCTGAGGCACTGGGAGCACTGTTTGCTGTCGAATGCCAAGGCACTAAAATCTCCTCCTGGTGTGCTAAAGTGGGTCTTTCCACTAGCTGGCTGGGCGACTCCCGGTTCCGTTCTGCTTCCCTTCCCCCAGGGTAAGAGGGGCCTTTCCTGTTAATCCCTCTAGCTACCTGGGCTACTGCACCTCATCTTTCTTCTGGTTCAGCTGTTCCAGGGTTTTTTCTGGGGTGATATTTTCTGGGTTTTCAGAGGCTGATAGAGGAGGGTCAGAGTGACTACCTTTTTACTCCTCCATCTTGGCTTCCAGAAGGGGAAGTCTCTTTTGTTTTTTCTATCCTGTGTTTAGTCAGTAGTTGTTGATGTTATTTTCAGTCATCTTTTTTCAGGTTTTACAAGCTCAAAGTTTTTTTTTCATCATCTTTTTTATCTTCTGTTCTTTCAGGGGAATTAATTTCAGATATGAATTGATTCCTATATACTCATAATTATGTAACTTCCAGCACAGTAATCTTGCATTTAAATTTGGTTTAATATAGCTATTCTTCCAATATTTTCTCTTTTTAGTACTATTTCTGTCCTTTATAACCATATCTGGAATTGTGAGTTTAGAATCCAAATATAGTAGATTTCCTCTTTTCCCCCAAGGGAGAACATTTTTTAAATATAATCTTTTTAGATATTTTTATTTTTCTCTTATTAGTTGATGCTATGATACTACCCATCAAATAGAAACATTTTAACTGCCTGATATGTTAAATTTTTGTGGAACTGCTTACTCTTTTTAGAAAAATATGTTTTAATTTATTTCATTAATTATTTCTCAATTACATTTTTAAAAATTATTAACATTATTATTATTTTTTAATTTTGGCTTCCAAATTCTTTCCCTAACTCTTAATACTCCCCTCCCCTTGAGAAGACAAGTAATATGATATCATAGATGTGAAGTCATGCAAAACATATTTCCATAATAGGCATGTTGCAAAAGAAGCCACACACACACACACACACACACACACACACACACACACACACACAC